>NW_013673336.1:7962-34238 GCF_000517525.1 Limulus polyphemus
AATTAACGAACGGAGACGTAACAATATTATATTGCATTTTTGAATTCAAATATATAATCTTCAACCAATTTTTCTTTGATACTCAACTATATAATGAGACTTTCTCAAGTGCTAAACACAGTTTATGTTGGTTTTCTTTTTCCTGTGGGTGGGATAATTTTGTGGGTTTAGTCTGTGATACAGTATAAGGAAACTTAATTTGAAATCTCTTCGAAGTCCATCACATTCATTTGTAAAAGTTTGTCAACGCCTTGTTTGTTGATGTGCTTTTACCAAAACACAAGCAATTGTATGGAAGTTTTATCTACTGTGATTTAACATCTTTTTTTTTAAGAAATGGCTTGATTCTGGATGTGTACGTCATTACTTAATATGAATTCAATACCAATTTTGTCTTCCAAATCAAATTGAATTTCTTAGTGTCACATAACCTGAAAAAATATACCTGATTTGATTCGTGCAATCCTTATAACATTGTTCGAAAAATACACACCCTTTAAACTTAAAACTAAAAGATTATTTCTTTGCTGAGAAAATATTTGAAGTAATTTGAAGAAAATGTCTTGAACTCCATTGTTTATAGACACACATTCGGAGACACTCTTCCCCTCGTCTCCAAACTCCCATGTTAATGTAGCGAGCATGCTAAACGATAAAAATGTATTGATAAACACCGATAAAACATGCAAACTGATAAAACTAAGCCGAAGCTAGCGACCATTAACAGAATAGTTATTCGTGCACGCTGTGTGTTTCACCCTTGTCTGTTGATTAATGTATCACTCTTTGTATACAGTCTTTAAGATTACACCAGCTATTAATAGTAAAATCCTGGTCAAAGGGAAGGTGACGTTTTGATGCAGGGATTTCTTCGCTCTAGGTTAGGCTATAATCTGATACGAAACTACGTCATACGCCTTAAACCTATCACAACATACAGCGTTTGTTTGTTTGTCTTGGGGCCCAACTCTGCACTCGAAGCTGAAAGCAAGAAAATAAAATGCAAAACAGAAATAATACTTACTGCAAAGCAAATAAACAGATTGACCAATTTTATTGTTCTTTATAAGTGAATATCGGTTACAATTAACATCCACGTTTTAAAGTTCCGTACTGCCACCTAGAACTTCATTTTAACTTAATAATATTCGCCAGTCCAAAGCTACTGTTGTAATCGCTTTCATATGTGTACTAGTATCACTTGAGCTCACGTAACCCAACGATTTTTCAACGCCACAAAATGACTAACACGGTAAATGTAAAATAAATTCCTGGAATTAAACTCTGAGTACAAATAACAGAAAAAAACCGCAAGACATGGCATGATAGCAGGTGTTAAAACTGTTAACGACGCCTGTACACGTCTGAACGAACACTGTTTATTTGCACTACTTTCAGGCGTAAAACCTTTGTTAGGCTTAAAAACAGTATCTGACGGTAGTCACATGCCCGTAGCGCAATATACTCTTATGCTTGACGAAGGGCATAAGCCCGAATCGTAGCGCAAATAAACATATTCGTTAAGTATGTCGTTAACCTTCTTAAATAACTAACTCTTTCAAAAATTCGGATACAGCTTAACATAAAAATATAATTTAGTATACAGAACCTTATATAGTAATAGCCGGTTATAAAAGTATGTTTGTATGTATTTACACACACATATACATACTTAATAATTACAACAACAAACAACACGACTGAATACGAGAGCAAAATAAAAGCCCGCACAAATGACGTAGCTACATGGTGGTGAAGAAATAAGCGCGTTTGTTACGGAAGTACGCCTGATTCATTATTTACGGATATAACTTTCAAAAAATGGGCAAAAACACAACGTGACCTAACTCCAAGATGAAAATACCCGTTACCCCTGTTGCATGCAGAAAAAATTAAACTGTTACACATTGAAAAGTCCTCACTTCAAAAACTGTGTAATATTTTCATCTTATTGTTTACACAAGCCACTAAAACCTGTAAACAGCAGTGGCATAGGAACAAACACATCACAACAATTTCGAATCATTGGCGCCTGCAGAAAGGGGAAAGAGAGAGAGTACTTACCCCCTTAAACTTCACACACACAAAAAAAATGCATGTATTATGATGTAAACTTTATATCGTAGCTAAACTATGTATTTTTAGTAATTTTTATTGAACTGTAAATTTGTATTTGCGTTTAGGCGTACATAACACATATTAATTTAATCTGTTGACTTGCACTGTAAAAGCCGATCCTCTGCATACATGCTTTGCCCTCCCCCTCCCCCCGAAAATACTTCCGTGGGCATCCATGTTTCGAATTTATATAAAATTTAAGTATATAATTTTGGGCTTGGACAAGAATATTGCCAGGAAAAGCAAGTAGTAATAGAACAGATCAACGAAGTAGCGTTTCCTCTTTCATTTACCATTTGGAAACACTAATGTGTAGAGTGATGGAGAAAGGAGGGGGGGAGATGGTTTAAAACAACAAACAAACAAAAATGCGGACCTTATCTTTTACACAAAGGATTTAAGTTATTTACCTTTGCTTAAATGAAACTTGTAAAACGAAATATTTCAAATCTTAGGAAAGCAGAAACAAAACGATTGGCTTACTTCATAGTAATAGGGTGGGGTGTTGGAAACGTCTTGGGTAACTGGACCTTTTAGAGTGGAATACTGGGGAGGTCCTTCGATTACCCGACCCCACTTGGTTACGCCCCTTTTATATATTTTTGGTATTAATTCATATGTGTAAATAATTGAACAAAGCTGATTTCACAACACAGTTAGAACTTTTCCCCTTTGTTACAGACATTTGTTCTCACTTATAATAACTTAATAAATAAATCATTTTCACTTCTCTCGGAAACGCTAATACTAGCTGCACTGTTATTATAAATGGTTAATTGAAAAGTAACGAATGTTACGAATTCTGCCTGAATAATTTTGGACTGTCCCTATAATTATAAAACTACATCAGATACTTTATCTATTTCAACACTACTGATCATCAGTTGACGTTTTGACCTCTAACTAAGACCACTCGGTATATTGTTGTAAATTTAAATAACTAAGACCATTCGGTATATTGTTGTAAGTTTAAAAGACTAAGACCATTCGGTATATTGTTGTAAATTTAAAAGACTAAGACCATTCGGTATATTGTTGTAAATTTAAAAGACTAAGACCATTCGGTATATTGTTGTAAGTTTAAATAACTAAGACCATTCGGTATATTGTTGTAAATTTATGTAAATAAGACCATTCGGTATATTGTTGCAAATCTAAAGCAAAGCTTCAGAAATATATTTTGCATTCAGACATGAAGTTAAAAATTAGATCAAAGCTTCAGAAATATATTTTGGATTCAGACATGTAGTTAAAAATTAAATCAAAGCTTCAGAAATATATTTTGGATTCAGACACGAAGTTAAAAAATAAAATTCTTTCATTTTTTGACTGGTTCAATTTTAACTTTATAAAAACGTTGAGTTTTCCAGATTAACTTCCTCGTCATGTGTGTTACAACTTGAAGGGTATTTACAAAGAAAACTTTATATTTAAAGGTATTATAGCATTAAAAAAAAAACTTCTACTTCTAATTTTTTTCCAGATACACAATGATAACAACGAGTTTTATTCAGGAAAATTTGGACACATTGTTTCCAAGAATGACACAAAAAACGTTCAATACGTTTTCCGTCATTCTCAATCAACACACCAGGCCTATTTCTACATGAAGCTACAAGAAGCATAAATTATTCTGAAATGATAACTGATCCTCGCAATATCTTACATAATATTACGAGTTTTATTTAAAACACCAGTATCTTATGTTGAGAGAAATAAAAGCAATGACAGTGTTTAAGAAAAGTAAATTGGGTGTGTAGTGATGCATTTTTAAAACACCCTCTACCATTTCCACACTTTCTTGAGTAAAAATTATGATTTTCAATGTGAGAAATTCTGTTGACATATCGATATATAATCGTTTGAAATATGGGATTCTCTTTATAATCGCTTATTTTTCATTAATTCCCGTGAATAAAACACTACACGAAGCCTAATATTGTTGATCATAAATATTGTAATTTCAGACGATGACACATGTTTTAGGCCTAAGGAAGGGCGACATCTAGGAAAACCCGGTTTTAGGTTACAACCCTGGTTCTTAATAACCAGTTTGAGTTCAGCCTCGGGAAATTAAGAACAGTTAAACCAGACTAGAAGTTACGATACGTGTGTTGATATTCGTACATGCATGGAGACACGCCATACTACACAATTATTAGGTTGTTGTTGAAACCGAAACGTGACGCAACTACACGTACACAGTGAACTTTATGTGAATTAGTAGATAGTACCACTGTGAACTGGAAAGTTGTCCAACTTGTATAACGTTATGATAAGGAATCTATGTTACCAACGTCAAAGTTCTTTTTTAAAATGACATATAACGAACAGTTGTTCACAGAAGAGGATATCGCTTTAGACACAGTAAAAACGTAAGAAATTAAAATTTCCCCTACTTAACCCCTCTTGAAACAAACTTACAGAATAGGGTTATTTGAATCACTGTTTACACAATGTCAAGCTCTGGCATTGTGTTGTATTATAAGTTGTTCAGTATTCAAACTTAGAGCGTTGTCTACAGCTAAAGAACACAAATTATCGTATAATAAGGCCACTAACGTTTTGACAAAGAATGTTATAATTATCCAGTGCAATAACCCCAACACACTATCATCATGTTACGGCTAGAATTACACGGCGCTATACTAATATACTGATAATTCAATAATCCAAACCGTCATATTATAGATGTATAGTTATAAATATAGCCCTAATAATTTATGATGACCAGGAGTGGCCTCTTGGTTAAAGTGCCGGATTGGAGAAGTGATACATTATAACTTATAAGAGTAACAATTATAGTTGGCAGTGGGTATTGACTAACTGCCTTCCCTACAAATGGTTGGCACATATAGCCCATGTATTGGTTTGTATGAATAATCAAAACAAATAAATATATATTCATTATCATTATAAAAGATAATGAAAACTTTACCCAAACGACAAACAATGCATGTATGTTGCTTTTCTAACTATGAAATTACACCTATTATCTGTACTGTGTCGCTAGCAAAACATGAAATATATAGTTAAAAACCGCGTGGGCGACAATGATATCGAAATTAAAGTATAGTTTGAACAATTGGCAAGTTTTTTATTTAAAGATGGATGACATTGTAAGCTGTACGATCTTACGAGGAATGCTAATAGAACTTGGCCCATGGTATGGTTTACCAATGCCAATACAAAAATAAAAACAAATTTAAGGGAAATGTTTCCAAGGCATTCAATTCTATTGTATCTTAGACTTAGCAGTCATTTTAATTTTCCTTACAGGTTACTCTCAAATGAGGTTCGTAATTCAGTTCAAACAGATTTCGAAACAAAAATAAAATATTCTAATAACTTTCAGCACTATATTCATCTGGTACATCATAAAAAGATAGTATACGTTGTCATCATGAAGAAAAAAGGGTTGAAAACTGAGCAGACTTATTACTCTCTGGATAGCGATGTAAAAAACCGAGTTGTTACTTTAGATAACAATTTAGTCTAGTTTTCACTTAACATTATAGCAACAACCTGTTAACAAACCTGAGTTGTTACTTCAGACAACACTAAAGCCTACTCTGTACCTTATACAGTAACTACAGCCTCTACTCACTCATCAACATAGTGGTTAAAATACTCTGTCAAATAGCAAAGTTAAAAACATAGGCTTAACTAATACATCAGTAAAAGGGGTTAAACAAATCTTCACATTCTATCTAACAGTAAAAAATCGTAACATTAATCTTCGTGTTTACTAACACTGCATCAACAACAATGTGAAGAGCATGTTTTTACCTCAACAAATAGGGTTACTAAAAAATCTCGGGCAAAATTTTGAAACAGCATACCAATACCATGTAAAGATATGACGCCATTCATGATCCTATGAAAACCTACCAATTGCTAGAAATATAATAAAGTCAGTGAGGAAAGTTTACCTAGCACAGTGAATTAATATATCTGATATCATTGCTAGTTCTTGCAATAAAGGAGACGTGAATCTTAAAACAAAATTAATTTATTCATATATTATAACCTGACATAAAGCCAGACCAGGTATGACTTACTGATATATTATAACCTGACATAAAGCCAGACCAGGTATGACTTACTGATATATTATAACCTGACATAAAGCCAGACCAGGTATGACTTACTGATATATTATAACCTGACATAAAGCCAGACCAGGTATGACTTACTGATATATTATAACCTGACATAAAGCCAGACCAGGTATGACTTACTGCTATGCGGTTTGTTTTGAAACATATTTTATAATTGTTTTTACATATGAATTTTATAGCTGAAGTATAATCTATTTTGATATGTTAGAAATATCTTACATCAGCAAAAAAAAAAAAGGATCTTTTGAAGCCGTAGAAAAGAAAGGATTGTTCTTATGAATAAAATGTTTAGATGGTAAACATAAAAAAACAAAAACTTGCATAGGACTGGAACTACACCTTTCTACATAAATCAAAGGTGTGTTCACAATGTTTTGAGATACTTACAACGTAGAAGCAACTATAAATATAAAAGCCGAAATTGCTTTAATCTACAACTTTTACTAGTTTGAGCTTTTGGACTAATTATGCTCACCAAAATTACTACTGCATTACTAGCTTCGTGTATCAGGTTTTCAATAATTATTCTGAGATTGACAAATGATTAACAAATAGGTTTGAATAGAATAAATATGGATTATTATCATTATTGCATCAATATAATATTACATTCTGCACAGCAGCGACTTCCAAATCTAATGTAACATAATCCTCATACTTGTGAGTACTAAAATTACACGTGTAAGAATTAACATGCCTTGTGTAACTCAGTAACAAATTTAAGAATGACTTTTAATGTCTGCACTCACTACATAAATTAACTTCATCTATAAGCTCACTTTTACAACTTGAGTTTTTTGTGTACTTTTCCCAAAATTCTCACTTTAAATACTCTTATTTTTAGGGTCAGTAATCTTTACATAAGTAAGCTTCGGGCACTGGAGAATAGAGGGCGTTGAAACATATCTTAATTGTTCAATCACTCAGTATGCTTGTGCACACCTCACGCGTACTGTTCAATAGAAAAGATGGACCCAAAATCAATAACTTTTATACACAAGCTTTTAATACGTTCATTAATTGAAAAAGAATAATACTGTTTATTCAAAATGACAGAAGTTTTTCTAATACTGTCACAAAAGTCTGTTTCACGTAAGATTTGAAGATCTGCTGCTTAACAGTACGTAAAGTAACTTATAATCAAAGCAGCCACTTACGTTGATTAGAATTAAAACTTAACCCAGCAATAAATATAACTAACTTATTTTGGTACTGTTCTTACTTATAATGCATTGTTTCTTCAATTGGATACCCTCGCTTTAATCACAATATAATCTCAAGAGGTCCAGCCAGTTTGGAAAGTTTAGCCATAAATTTATATATTAAGTTAATTATTCAAAATAACAGTGTGATAATGGCAACATCAGAGGGAAGTGAGGGATGGTTGGACTACAGCTTGCAGAATATCATGTCTTCGGATATCAAGCAACTGTAGACAAGAAAACCCCACCCAATGAAACCTCATCCAATCTCTGATTAGTCCTGTTACATTTGCAGCCAATCAGAGTAACAGCTCAGAACATTTGAATCACATTTGTGATTTGAATCACCTTGGTCATTTTTAGTTTATCCAATCTCTGATTAGTTCTGTTAAATTTGCAGCCAATCAGAGTAACAGCTCAGAACATTTGAAAGTTACTCACTGACAATCACCTTGGTCATTTTTAATTTATTAAAATAAAAATTCATTAAAAACAGTCTACAGCAAAAATAATTCTACTTCAGAGCTTGTAATTTATCTTCCAAGACTTTCCCTTTAAAAATTAACCCTTACCCACCCATCTGTCTTGTCTACCATCCCTTCACCCTCCATCTTCAGAACCTCCTAGTTACCACCACTGAGTGTACTTAATTAAAGCCTAAAAGAAAAATTGGAGTCAGCAGAACAAATATGAAAGTCTAAAGGATACGAAGGTAATACAAACAAACATGTTTTGCACAGTGATAGCAGAGTGTAAATTAATAACTCAGTCAACCAAAAGTTTATCACACAATCTCTTATCACAGCGGTTGTTCTAGTAATGCTAAAGTCCCACGTGTGCCAAGTACCAGATATAGACACTCCAGTTACAAGATATTTTATTTATTATATTATTTGCAAACACATCTAGATCAATTTAAATGTACATGAATCATAAAAAACACCATATTTTTTCAGTTACGACAGAGATCTGTGAAGGACTTATAGCTTGAGATACACACCAATTAGATGCTTACCATTTACTTCAAACCCAAACAACTTCTTACCATTACTAAATCATCTTGACCTTTGAACCAAATCTTTTGGACCAATTTTGTGTATGATGCTAGAATTACTAAATAAAGTTACACATGTGACCGATCTTAGACGATTAAGTTTTAATTTTTTGCGTTAACCTACAGGTACGTACAGTCATAAGTTAATTTAGAATTACAAGTTATAATAACCTGTGTGAATAATAGGTGATAAATAAACATAACAGAATATATAATGACAAATACAAAAACATAATTATCTACAAACATCCTTTAGACTTCTGTAACAATTATGAAATATACTGTCAACAATAATATCAATCTTTTTTAGTGGATAAGAAGTATAAAAAGGTTGGTTAAAAATCCTACACGAAACTTATATTCTGACATTTTCTGTCTATGTATAAGCACCAAAAAATACATATATACTGTATATATAGCAGTTGCGAATTTTGTGTATCTGCTGTGTCCTTTAGTAATTATGTAATTATAAAAAAATTATGTAATAAAGAATGTCCCTTGTAAAAAAAACGTAT
This sequence comes from Limulus polyphemus, assembly GCF_000517525.1. Taxonomy (NCBI): domain Eukaryota; kingdom Metazoa; phylum Arthropoda; class Merostomata; order Xiphosura; family Limulidae; genus Limulus; species Limulus polyphemus. The sequence continues at coordinate 16,973 of NW_013673336.1, forward strand.
GGTAACATTAATGACAGTATATACATACATATACCTGTGTCACAAAAACACATAATTATTCAAACCAGGATTGTGCTAGCAAAACGTGAGGCCAGACCACTTGAAATGTTGTTGGCTTCCCCATGGTAGTGGGGTCCATTAACCAAATTTTAGATTTGACCCCGTTGTATGTCTCATTGCTTTCCCAACCCCCTCCCCCAGTTAAGAAAACCTGAAACCAAAACTGATCCAAACACTTCAGTGTTTAAAAAACTGGTCTTGCCTTAGTAAATAAAGGAAATTAAAAACACTCTTCCAAGTCACTCAAGTCTCTGAGTCATTCTTTGGACTTTGATAACTGCCAAGTAGCCATCTTACTTCAGAAATACATGTTGTTTTGTTACTTGTTTCTTAACTTCAAAAATCAAAATTTGTTCTCCAAAAAATACTGATTGTCAGGATCAATATTATCCACAGATATGATTTGAAATTAACCTCTTTATAAAAAAACAATCTTTCCATCGTTTTATGTTGACTCCGAACATGTTCCAATCTTACATTTCTATCATAAACCTTTGTATTATTATAATAATAAAGTAAAATGTGGATAATTATTTAAACATCTCCAGTAGTTGTATATTAATTTTTTGTATTTCAGTTCATAAAATATGAATTATCTATTGCTCTTTCTGGAAAAACATTTTCCTGAAAGACTAGCTTCGTAAGTTTTTATGTATTTATATTCAATTCACAGAAATTATCAGGATTACACTTACTTCAAAACCTCAAATTTAATTATCAGGATTACACTTACTTCAAAACCTCAAATTTAGTTATCAGGATTACACTTACTTCAAAACCTCAATTTAATTATCAGGATTACACTTACTTCAAAACCTCAATTTAATTATCAGGATTACACTTACTTCAAAACCTCAAATTTAATTATCAGGATTACACTTACTTCAAAACCTCAAATTTAATTATCAGAATTACACTTACTTCAAAACCTCAAATTTAAGAATAGTAGAAAACATTATATAAAACAAAGTAAACTTCACAAAGTTTTGTCTGGAGTATGTTCCTAACTTACACATTCTTTTTACACCTCATAAATACTTAAATTTCAGATTAATTATTTAGTTTTTTTAAGCTTTCATTTACTAACTCTTTGATTTCCAGCATCTGGAATGATACTATCCAATAACTTCACACAATATTGTACTTAAACGATTAGATAAATCATTCCAACTTTTCAATCACTGATGCTTCTCTTAAAGTAAAAAAAGCTATACTAATATCCTTAAAAAGCAAGCTTCTAAGATGCTTTCAAAGATAGGCTTAACATGTAACAAATAATAACGAAAAACTATAAATCTTAATAATATATCAAAACTTATTACATGAAAACTACTATTAATGACCATAAAATACCCAATACATTAATAAATACTTTTCAAGTTAAGCTGGTTTCTTTCATAAATGTTATGACAGGTACAGTGTGATGCAAAATGAAAATGTGAACGACGAAACAGAACTGTTGTTTCCTCAGCACAACAAAAATGGTATGAAACAGCATGCCTATAGTAGTTAGATAGTTAGGTTTTATAAATCTACATGTCAATAAGATATAGTACTATTAATGGAAAACAGACTTTTAACTGCAACAAAAACATTGTTTCAAAAAATTATTCAGAGCACCTGAGAAAACACACTTTGCTTCTTTACCAGAAAACAGTTAAATGTCGTTGTTAGCCTAAAGAGAAATATCATTCATGCCCAGAAATGTATATTTATTTCACAGTGTATATTACAAACAAAAAGAGTAATGGAAATCCACCCAAAAAACTGTTTGGTTAAGTGGAGGATGAGCTAAGTCTTATAATTACAATTGAGTTATTTTTCACGATGTCTATAACAGGAACAGTGACATATCATTAACCTCACAAATTCCAGATTAAATTCATTTCTCTAGCTCTTTTTGAAATCTTGCTGTACTGTTTGTAATTATGTATTAAACAATACAGATATACAACTATTATCAAATCATTATAACTGTAAGTGTCATATTGTTTGTAATTATAGGAATATCATTCAATACAGATTCATTAATGTTGTCATTTTCCTAAAATTGTAAACTGAACAATAAATTAGAAACTTACTGTATTAAAATGGCCGTTCTGGTGGGAATAACTTGGTACAGTAGCCTCTTGAAAAAATATACTCAATGCTGTCTGAAAAATATGTTAAAACAGTGACAATTAATTCCAAAACAACCTATAAATTTGTATGATATGGACAGAAGTATATACCTAAACTACCAAGATAAAGTTTACATTAAGAAATACATTTATGAGTTTTAAAAAAAAGTTAATCTAAATCACCTTTTACTTAACAATTAAACTGTTTATTACAATTTATATTTTATATGTAAAAATTTAAATACTTATTTTATATGTAAAAAATTTAAATACTTATTTTACATAAAAACAACAATAATATTTACAATTTCACTAAATTATTTTTAAATTTACATAACCTAAATAATAAAATAAAAAACTGTGAACGTGATCTTAATCAGTGTGCTGGTTGCTTGAGTTGAAGCTTTGGATTAAAAACCAGACTCTCTATTCTTTAAAGCATTACTTTTAACTATGAATTTTGTCTGACTTTATAACATGTCCTACTGATCTGTCTAAACAAATATTGGTATTCTTTAACTAAACTGAACAAAAGTATACCTATTTCTAACTCTACAACTAATATACTAACATTGTAACACTGTTCTTTCATTGAGCTGGTTCTGTTAATTAAATTGTAACACTTCTACAGCAGGCTACATTAATGTTGACACAAGCCGTAGGCTTAAATGCACAAATAATGTTTTAACTTTGAAATTCAACAGATATTTACTAACTAATGGTACAATGACTAATGTATAAGTAAAACTTACTTTTACAATTCCATGGTTAATCGATCGATTAACTGAATATTCATGTTAACTAAAACTAATCTAAAAACCTCACTGAAACTAAATACTTTACTGAATGACTGACACTCTACCAACTGAAAATACAGGCTCAATATTTCACTGATTCTCATACCTATAATGTAGTCTTGTTACTACACATTTTACAAAGCTTTTCAATCACTAATGTTCTTGAACATTCTAGGTATTCTAGGACTACTTTAATGTCATGTGCCCTCTAGCTAATGTCTAAAATAAAACATTAAAAATTATAACTTACAACAATAACTTAGATGTGAAGTTAAAAGTATGTCAGGAATAATTGAAATATACATACATTAGTTCATAAGTTTTTCATATTACATATAATTACAAAATATAAAACAAGTTGAACAAGTAATATAATTTTTAATTTAACACAAAGACTGTAACTGATGTTTTGATGAGGAATCTGCTTTTAAGGATGTACAGAGATGACAAAAAGTCTGGGCACCCTCTTATTTAAAGCTCATGTTAACAATTTAGTTTTTCATGTTCCAGTGAGGCTTTATCACACAGATTGTAACAAAGGAGAGATGTGAAACAACTGACACTTTCAAACAAAAAATTGTTGAAAGTTTTGCCAAGGTCACCCCTAATATGCTAAGGAGGACATCACATCGCACATGGAGACGTATGTCATGAAAATGAAGGCCAACAGACAGACGTTTTGAATTATTAATCCAACCTTTTGTTAGTCTGTGTCAATGTGAAATATGTCAATAAGTTCTTTCTTTCATGTGCACTATCTTCAGTTATTTCAGTTGCACATCATTATATTTTTCTCCTCTGGTTCAAGAAAAGATTAAGTGTATCAATAAGGGTGGAAACCGACACATCCGTAGCTTATACTAATCAATTGAGGATATATAGTAAACTTGCCCAAAATTTCATGCAATGTTGTTAAGTAGGCACCTGTGAGAAGAAAAACAGATCACAAGATATCAGTGACACCCTCTGGTCCGAACAGGGTTAAACATTTTGTTCAAAAATTATCAGCCACGATCATTCTGGAACTGAAATCCAATTTCAGTTCAATTTTGAAATTACTATTTAACTGAACCAAGGTTAGAATACCATTTGATATTTGATACCATGAACACTGAAGCACCTACACTCAAAACACTGATTGACAGCAGTGTTTGTTAGTAACATGTGAGAAAAAAGCACTGATTGACAGCAGTGTTTGTAAGTAACACGTGAGAGAAAAACACTGATTGACAGCAGTGTTTGTGAGTAACACGTCAAACACTGCTGTCAATCAGTGCTTTTCTCTCTAAGTAACACACTGAGAGAAAAGCACTGATTGACAGCAGTGTTTGTAAGTAACACGTGAGAGAAAATCACTGATTGACAGTGGTGTTTGTAAGTAACACACACAAGAGAAAAGCACTGATTGACAGCAGTTTGTAAGTAACACGCGAGAGAAAAGCACTGATTGACAGCAGTGTTTGTAAGTAACACACACAAGAGAAAAGCACTGATTGACAGCATTGTAAGAAACACGGGAGAGAAAATCACTGATTGACAGCAGTGTTTGTAAGTAACACACGAGAGAAAAATTAAAGGAATCAGATTCTTTAGGAAATTGTAAAGTGCAAAAAATATTTTGGTTATATTAAAATGAATTTCATATTTCTACCTGTCTCCTCATCCAGCTGTTCAAGTTTTTGCCTGCATTCATAGGCAACCACCTGTATACAACACGGGTGAATAGGTCTAACTAAAGCATTTTAATATTTACTGCACTTATGTGTTCTTCACCAAAATCTTTACAAAAAAAAAAAACACAGTAACTATAACAGAAACACTGTGTTTCTAGTCATGAACAACTTGAAAAGATCTTTAAAACTGTTTTTGGCATCTCATGGTGTAAACCATGATAGCATTGCCAACAGACTGTTTACATAATTTTACAAGCTAAGGCACTGGATAAAAGTTATTATTATCTTGGTTAGAAAGAAGAAAATTGTTAATTTCAAATTAATTTCACAAAATGTATGTTTTGAAGATTCCACAGTGTATACTATTACTAGATCTTGTGTTCCCTAGTATTTGATCTTCAGATAAGTTTGTGGTAATTCATACAGTAAAGCTTTCATTAACTGGCATTTAGTTTTATTTTTTAATATGATTTTAAATTATTAAAAACCAACATATTCAAGTTGTTTAAACATGCTTTGGTTACCATATACTGCTAATTACCCGTACAATTAAAATATAATGACTATTACTTTAAGTTAACTGATGGATGATAATATGCTGTTAACTTACTACAAACAGCTTTTCAGTTAATAGATGGTATATAGTTATGAAGTTACCATATCCTTCACTCTTTCCTCCAGTGATTCTATTTACCATTAACACACAAGATATGAAAGATTTATTGTTTTCTTCAAGTGAACGTTGATGCAATTTTACATATTTTATTACTTTAAAGTAAAGGTATAATTACATTATAACTTATATATTTTTAAAAAGGACCAAAATACAACACTTTTATATGAAAACAAACATCTGCTTTAGTTTTGACATGAATGAATACCATATAAATTAATACAGATGTACAATATACACTGAATTACTTCAAGTCAGTACATCTACGAATGAGTGTTTATGACTAATAATTTTCAAAATATTTATTTCTCATGTTTACATTTTGTTATTTATTATTTTTGCATTTGATTATTACCTAACATGATTTAGCAATATACTTATATCGATGGGAGAATGGCATCAGATAAAATATACTATTTCTTGACATAACTAAATATATCATTAAACTTCCATGCTGTAAAACTGTATTAACAAAGATAAAAAAATATCCACTTTCAACTTCGGCCATGATGAAAAAGGTAAACAAAAGTTACTAATGACTAGTTCGTGTAACAACTAAAACGGTGCCATGTTACCTACCTTCTTTACTTAGTTCTTATAGTTATTACAAGCAGGAAGGTCAATAAATGATGTGGTTTTCGAAGTGTTTTTCTGAAATTAAACCAAACTTACCTCGAATTGCCAGTGTGCTGCCTGTAATATCTGTTTAGCCTGTTCTCTCGCGCATCCAGCAGCTAGAACAAATTGATTTATCATAACTTGTTCCCTCAAAGACTCCATTGTAGCGAATTTTACAAATTACCACAAGGTTGCACTCGATCTACAACCATCCAAACAAACGTGGTATGTGATTTTCTCAGAGCACAACACAGCTAGTTTTACTGGATGACGTCATGTCCTTGAATACAATTGGTGAAGCTATATATGCTTCACGAGCATGCTCTCTGTTGTTTACAAACAAAGAAAGCAAAGGTGATAGTTCCCATTCCACTACTTTTAGTTTTACTTTATAACATAAGCGTGCTCAGTAATTTTATTAAATTACGAGAATTAATACTGACATAACGAGAAAAAATCACGAAACAGAAAATATTTATTTACAGGAGAAAAAAAATTACTGAATCACCGCTAACTTTATTATATATATATATTTAAAACACGATGACATTAGATTAGAATGTTTACCAACCCTCAGTATTAGTACAAGAATTCCAATAATATAATATTTTTTTCCAGATAGAGAACTAGAAATATTATTACAATTATTTACTTTCAGTTTTGTAGTTTTTCCTTTGGAAATGATGATTAATTTTTCAAAATTTCAAATTTCTAAGAATTTTTATTTTAGAATGATATGTTGATCTGAATATATTTACATATGCACTACAGACTACCTTTAAAGAATGAAAATAAGGTTTCAATTGATTTAGCAAATTTTTGTCATCTGTAGAAATGTGAATATGATTTTGGACATTTTTAGAAACAATATTTTTTGTAATGAATTAGAAGCTCGTTGGGTTTTTGGTTCTATTGGAATTAATTTATTGTTATAAGTGTTATTTAATCAAAGCCTAGGTACTCCAGTGGTTTTATGTTAATAAATTAAATAGAAATAATTGATATTCTGAAGCGCCATCTCTCGACTCTTACCAACTTTTAGATAATCTTTATGCAAAAGTGTTAATTAAAAAAATCCAAAAGTAAAATAAGCATTGAATAAATAAACTTAAAAAAGTGCTATTAAACCCACAAAATAATTATTTTCAGGTGAACCAAGCATATTCAAAGCATATTTTTTTTATATACGCAATTTGAACTGTTATTACATTAATTATAGATATTGTACAATTTGTTTATATTATTTCAGTTGTTAACAAAATGAAATATACTATAGAAGAATGAGACTTATAAAAACTTTAAAATTCGTCTAAATTCTTATGTTTAACTATCTGCATCTATTATAAACCACTGAATGATAGTATCCATGATTTTGGATCTTGTCTTCTTTCATACAACGTTAGCCTAATATGAGAATGCAGGTGTTAAGACGGCCTATCGTCGTACAGGTTACAAACAGTTTTCTCCTATTTTCATGAACAGTGTATATCTACAACGGCAATTAATGAATAATTTATTTGGCAAAACGACTAATTCTAGCAAACTGAACTAATAAAATCTGCCTTTTTTTAATGTTAACCATCAACCTTATTCGCTTATGTCCAATGAGAGCTATTACAGCGTTTGAAAAATTATATATGAGCTTATGACCCTAAGGATGAATCGTACGCTCATCTTTGACTGCAAATATTTGGACTTGCTATACTACGTAAGGGGAACAGAATAGAAATATTTTCCTTTTCCGAGAAATGCTAGAAAATTTAAAATATTATATTATAGTTCTTTATTGTTACAAAAAGCGACAAACCATTATATATATTTTTTCTGTTATTTACATTACACTTCTCTTAGTATCGCACACTTTACCATCATTGTACATTCTGTCTGTATTATTCACTACCATATCTCCATTAGTACATCGCATACTCACCGAATGGTAATAATAAAACACAATATCGTGTGCAGCACTTAGTGAAAAAACACAGTAAATGGAACAAAATGTTAAAAGTCTTGATATTGGAGAAATTAGTTTCGACACATTCGTGTGTCCTCTTCATTCTCGCATGGTCTTTTGGCGCGAACATTGGTCAACAACTCCTACGTGACCCCGGAACTTCGAATTCCATCAATTTTAAAGTGACCTTAGAAGATTTTGAAGTTTAGCAGATTTTTGATTAAACAACTTTCGACGATTCTTCATTTTTATGTAGTTATCTGTTTGGTACAAAACTCTTGTCGATTTGATGGTCAGAATTTCTTGTATGACAAAAAATGAAATTGTTTGTTGTCATATTTAAAGTCTTTTTTTTTTTTATGTTCAGAAACTCTCCTGTCAACACTCTTTCTGGTTTCACCCATATAACTGTTTTCGCAGGCTTGCAATGGTATTATACAATTACCTTGTATTTTAATTTTCAGGTGTTGTTCTGTGTGAAGTTAAGTTGTCTTTAATGGCGGTCTGATAATTTTATATGTTATTTTCTAATCTTTTTCGATTAAAGCTCTGTAAAACACGAATTCGAAATCAATTTACTAATAATAATTTTAAAGTATGCGAAAACGTGTCACAGTAACGTTTCTATAAATTTATCTTGTTACAAGAAAATCAAGTTTTACTTTTTAATAAGCCTCTAAATTATTCATCAACAGAAACCAGTTAAATACCCATAACAGGACATTTGGTGTTAAATATCAACATAAACCAGTTAAATACCCATAACTAGGCTATTTGGTGTCAGGAATAGCTACACATTTACTAGGTTTTCAACAATAGCATGAAGTTCAGAAAGAAAGCTAGAAGAACGTGAGAAAAAACTGAAAGAACATCAAAAGCGCAAACTTAATAAAAAAATTAAATTGTAGAGCCAAGAATGCAACAACAACAAAAAAACGGAAGTTTTGAAAAAGCAGAAAAATACAAGAACATTGTTAACTTGGTATATTTGATTTTTTAATAACCTAGCCTTGTGATATATTACTGGTATTACTGCCAAAAATACCACTAACAGCTACGAAACCAACTGATGAAACAATACATCCTAATTCTAATAATTGTATTCTTGTTTTTCCTCAATTCTGTAAAATGAAGTTTCACCAAGTAATACATCCTAATTCTAATAAATGTATTCTTGTTTTTCCTCAATTCTGTAAAATGAAGTTTCACCAAGTAATACATCCTAATTCTAATAAATGTATTCTTGTTTTTCCTCAATTCTGTAAAATGAAGTTTCACCAAGTAATACATCCTAATTCTAATAAATTTATTCTTGTTTTTCCTCAATTCTGTAAAATGAAGTTTCACCAAGTACCGAGGGTTTCAAGTATTCATTTTAATTTTTATAAGTAACAACAACAACATAAGAGTGGGTTGAACTTCAGTTCCATGTAAGTAACTTGTTCTGATCTGTCCGAAGTTTTGGTAATGTTCTTCAATTTCTCATTACTAGAAGTCTAAACAGCAAGTTAAAAATTCATAACAGAAAAATAAAAGAACGTGTCCAGACATTCAGACAGGTGTAAGAAGGGTATGACAATACATTTAATTAATGACTAGTAAATACTTCTATATCTTTTGGATAGTAAAGTTTTGTATTTGAATGAAAGAAATTCAAAGCTGCATTTTAATGTGCCTACAAAAAAAAAATAGAGGAAACTAACACTTTCTGTGGATTAAAGCACAAGTTGTTTGAAATGATTTATTTGAACAAAACTTAAACATTGCTTTACAATTTCAAAACCTTGTTTTACAATAAATTTCACATTACTCTTTATAAAAAAACATTTTATTGGGAAACTGTGTTTTTTTAGAACATTAAAATATATTTCATAGTTTCTAAGTTCATAGAAGGCAAACAACAACTTGTCTAGTTTAATATATTCTACTCATTTGACAAAAAAAATATTATGTTTCTAATGTTAAAAATAATTTCCATCTGCAGATGTATTATGTAACTGTGAAAAAATTAACATCTCTTGTGTAAAGATGTAAAATTTCATTCCAATAACTAATACACGAGTAACAGTTCATGCTCAACTGCTTTCATACACTTTAAAACAGTTACGGTACATCTTCACATGTATGCTACTTCGGGGTTTTTTCCAGTTTGTTTATCTTATGGACTTTAATCTAATTTGTTTTGTTACTATATTTGACAAACAAACTTTAAATGTTTCTGAAAGTAAATGTAAATATTTAACAAGAAGGGTAAGATACAATTATTCACGAAACGTAGAAGGTATTTATAACTACATTGTAACCCCATACATGGAGAGTGCAGTTTGTTTTATTTTCACAGTAGAAAACTGGATATTCCAATGAAAACAGGACCTATCAAATCAATAATGTTCCAAACTTCCGTTAACGGCAATGTAAATATCTAACAATTCTAATTACAAATAGCAACTTGTGATGATTTATTATACAGTAACCGTCGATTACGCACTAACGGTTTTGTACAACATTCTTTCTTTGAGAGGTGTAACACTTTAAAAACGGTGTTTCATTTTCCACTGTACGGTGATATATCTTCTAGTGAAGAGACATTAGAAAACCTTTGGAAATTCCCATTTTCACATTAAGTAAAACTAATTATATGTTAATTACCATCTGATAAAAGTTATGATAATTTTCACAAGAGAGTTCATTTAATAAAGCTTCTAATCTTCTAAAGTAGTTTTGAAAGAAAAAATATTCCATAATTTGCAGCTGGCACTTGTTGTGTTGGATCTTTTTCACTTGTTGCCTAAAAAAAAAAGTTAAAATAAGAGTTTCATCATCAACACAAACTTCTTATAAAAAATAGGAATTCTAAAAATGGATTCATAATGATATTACTTTGTTGGAAAATTCTATCAAAATACAGCTAACCGGTAGAAATGATTTTGTTCTACGATTCTTGACTATTTATGCACCACCGAAACATTTCTGTTGGATTCAAAAGTGCGATTCTTATTCTGGAAACAGCTAATAATACGCAATACGTGGACTATCGTCAATTTTTTTTAAGGATGACGATTTACTGATATTTTTTATGTAAACGTTAAATCAACCTCTTCTACATTACAGTAACTTTATTTATTTAAAACTATATACAGTTTAAAATTCTTCTGGAGTCAGCATGTTCGCTATTCAGTTGATAAAGTTTTATAAAGAGAATAATTTAATAAAACAGAAAGATGGGATACAAAAAATAATTATATTTTAAAGCCTAAGTAAATGGATATTATAACATACACACACACTGCATTTTAAGTAAATAAGTTATAAGTGGGCACCGAAATGGGTTGAAATGTCCCGCTCCTCACATTACCTTTAACTCTATTGGATAATTCGAGACAATCGCTGTCACGAACAATTCTTCGTTACACAGACATTACTTTACTTAAATGATGTTTTTAAAACTTTATTTTCATACCTAGTTTAAGCCATTTAGGTAAATGTCCACTACTGTGGGAATGCGATGATGCCACGACCCTCCTTTCGTCTTGAACAATGGCTACTTGAGGAGTGGCTTGACCGGGTGTGTAACTGAAGTCATTTTCTTCACCAAGGAGTGGACCCCTGGTTGCCCTCCTTGAGAAGTCAAGCATTAACAGAATAAATAAATCATTATTATGTAACATGCCTATTACCATAAAAATACAATAAATATAACATTACAACGAAACCTTGTCAGTACAAACACACTTCTAACGAGCTAATACGTCCATATTATTGAGACATCCAGATAGTTGAATCAGTCATTTTGAATACAGTGGACACTACTGATCCTATGGGTCAAAGTTCATATGCCACAACCTTTAACAGAGTGTCAATCAACATGGTATTATGTATTTGATGTCAGAGTTATAAACTTTCATTTTACCCTACGTTACCGACTTAGAGACAGTTCATGATAGATGAGAGTGGACAAGGATACTGAAAAAACTGTAAATCAGAATTTGGGAGTTCAGTGAGGTAAATAAAATGTAATACTTTAGCTGTAAAATTGACAAAAGTACTTTTGGCACTCTAACTTGTCAGAATCTGAATTGGACTGATGTCGCAAATCCAGACATATCTTGATTATAAATACTTTTGTAACACACGTGTACAACAGACTTGTACACTTGACTAAAAGATTGCTACATTTTGTGTAGATACACGTAGTAAATTTACAATTAAAGTCAAGATTCCTTCTCTAATACGAAGTCAATCCATTAGACCAACTCCGTGCACGTATGGTTAATAGCATGCGTTATCAATTGATAAATATATGGGTGCAAACTGATAATGCTGGACATGTAACTGGTAAACAAAATGCTACTGTATGTACAATAAACTTACCAGTTTATTGTTCTATATGTCATTAATAATTATACAAGTTTTATAATCAAAGTGGTATTTCACGATCTTTAAGTAAAACATCCATACTGATAAAGTATTAATCAATCATACAACAAGTAACTTTCTAATCACAGCCTCCCTTTGAATTGATTTTTATTTCTTTTGATATAATTTCAGTAATATGGAATGACTTCTTTTATTAAGACATCCATGATATAAATGTACCGATATTTCCCATAATCCCTTCCAATTCCATGATTCTGGTAAGTTCTTCAACACTCACTTTATCAATCTGTTATTTTATACCGTTCATTAGCAGTGGGATCCACAAATTTATTCATAGTAGGTAATTTTATGATTCTGCCTGTTACAATGCTCACTCAGCAATAACTAATGAGATCATCTTCTATATTGAAGGTATTTTGGTTTCATTCAAGAACCCACAAACAATTTGGTGCATAAATAGTTCAGTAAAATGTTTAAAAAGCCACTGGGACTCACACAAGTGGAACAATAATAACATGTATTTTCCATAATTTAACACAAACACACATCCGTATTTTAACACAAACCTGTATTTTAAACACAAATACACACCCGTATTTTAACACAAAAACACACACGTATTTTAACACAAACACACGCACGTATTTTAACACAAACACACATGTATTTTAACACAAACCTGTATTTTAAACACAAATACACACCCACGTATTTTAACACAAAAACACACACCTATATTTTAATACACAAACACACACCTGTATTTTAAATACAAATACACACCCGTATTTTAACACAAACACACACCTGTATTTTAAATACAAAAACACACCCGTATTTTAAATACAAAACACACCCTGGGTGTGTTTTTGTGTTAAAATACAGGTGTGTGTGTTTGTGTTAAAATACAGGTGTGTACTTTTAAAATATGGGTGTGTTTTTGTGTTAAAATACAGGTGTGTGTGTGTTTGTGTTAAAATACGTGTGTGTGTTTTTGTGTAAAAATATGTGTGTGTGTGTGTGTGTGTATGTTTTAAAATACTATTTTAAACACAAATACACACCTGTATTTTAAAGCTGCCAGTCTTGCTGCTGCTAGTGAGGACACTTTAGCCTTCACATCAGGGTGTAGGTAACTTTGAACAGCATGACTACAACCAAAGTAAACCACTGCAGCAGGCACGAGATTAGCCTACAAATAACAATATTTTTCATTAAACTAGATATCTCTATAAAAAAGCATATGAAGATTCATGATCTAAAACACGCATGTAACACACTTACACGGAAATCTGTTAACGGGAAAGTTTCAGCTTACATCAGAAAAGCTACACTAAGAAATATATACATAAAAGAAATAATATATCAAGAGCAGTATTACCTGTAGTAAATGAATTTTTACTGCCCATGCAACAATATACATATGTACTTAAAAACACAATTTTAAAAGTGAGTCTTAAGCAACTCAACACAACTCTTCACAATATTAGGCCAGTACTAAAATTATACATTTACTTCCATTTTTCAATTTCACTATGCATAGATAATGTTTCCATACTTGTATCACTAACAACGTGTGTGTATATATACCTTAGCGTCACACATATATCCAGCCATCTTTAACAGCATATATATATATATATTGTTAACATTTTCCTAAACTGAAAATATATTTCCAATAATACTTACCTCCACTGACACTTTAGATATTCCTCGACATTGGCTTTGCCTATCTAAGCATTGGTCTCGCATGCTCCAGTCTTTTATACCCCACTTAAATATCCTTGGGCAATATCTAATTTGTAAATCCCTCCACCCACATAAGAAAGAATGAAGATCATCTGCCAATCACCCCCTTTCCCAAGTGCAACAGATAAATAGGAATAACCTCCCGGAAGAACGGGATCAACTGTCATTACTACCCCCCACGACCAGTAACTCTGATAGCTGTGAAACGAAAATCCACACCCCACTGTTCAGGTGGGTGTGGAAATACCAATTTGGGAGGATAATGGAGGTGGAGAATTGGATGAAAAAACCAACTTCAATACCAGAACCTGAAGTATCCATGAATCTCCTGTGAAGGAATACCAGTTGTAATTTCACTCTAAATGACCCCCCCCCTCCCACACACACCTAGGCAGATTCTGATGCAAGTGATGTTGGTTAGCCTGAATAAAGGGGCCCTAAAACTAAGGTCTGAATCTATTTAGCTGTTAGAGCCAAAGAAACTCTCGAGGTCAGCAACAACAAAAAGGCATACGGGTGACATCAATTCGTGATACAAACACCTTTAGGACATCCACAAACATCAAGTGATGATAAAAAGAAGCCACATGTAAAACACAAAGGTTACAGCAGTAAACAAACTCCCTCCTTCAAGGTATCTCTACAGAAGGAACAGAAGCAGTCAATCTGACCAAGGAAGAATAGGGGAGGTCGGATTAGCTGCCGTGTTGATAGTAGTAATGCGGGAATTCATACCCGCAAATATCACACCAATTTCTTTTTTTTTTTTAAGGAAATTGTAATTATACAGAAATCCACAAGGCAATGCAAAAATCTCAATCCATTACAGAAAGAGTCACAGCAGTTCATCAGAAGAAACTGTGACGAATGCTTTGTCGAGAAAACGTTTTCAGATTGAGGTGCTTACAGTACCAGGATAGAGAGCACATTGATGTGGGTGGAGAGATTTGCAACTTAGATATTACTAAGGGCATTTAAGTGGGGTATAAAAGACTGGAGCACCCGAGACCAATGCTTAGATAGACAAAGCCAATGTCGAGGAATAGCTAAAGTGTCAGCGGATGGTATGTTTTAAAAAATACAAATATATATATATATACACCTTAGTATGACATACATATACACCTAACATGACATATATCCAGCCATCTTTAATACCATATATATATATATATATACCTTAGTATGACGTATCCATCCAGCCACCTTTAATACCATATATAAACCTTAGTATGACATATACATCCAGCCACCTTTAACATCGCATATATATATATATATATACACCTTATTATGACGTATCCATCCAGCCACCTTTAACACCATATATATACCTTAGTATGATGTATCCATCCAGCCACCTTTAATACCATATATAAACCTTAGTATGACATATACATCCAGCCACCTTTAACATCGTATATATTGGTGTACTTTGGTGACAGATTTTGTTGAATAAGACTGATGTCTGTAGGTTTACTTTCTTCTTAGAAATCTTCTCAAGAAGTCGATAAGCCGTTTTAACGTATTCAACAAAATCTGCATATATATATATAATATATATATACACCTTAGTATGACGTATCCATCCAGCCACCTTTAACATCGTATATATATATATACACCTTAGTATGACGTATGCATCCAGCCACCTTTAACATCGTATATATACCTTAGTATGACGTATGCATCCAGCCACCATTAACACCATTTATATATATATATATATATACCTTAGTATGACATATACATCCATCCACCTTTAACAGCATATATATATATATACTTTAGTATGACATATACATCCATCCACCTTTAACATTATATATATATATATACTTTAGTATGATGAATACATCCATCCACCTTTAACAGCATATACATACCTTAGCATCCAGCTTTAATACCTATTCAAAGTGTTAAATGTCATGAAACTGTGCACTTATTAGTATTCAAGCTGAAGGTTAATGTATGTATACAAAAACTTAAAGATGAAAATTCCCCATTGATTTCTTTGGGCTCTAACTGGAAAGAAACCTTACCTCAAAGAGTCTGTCTTCGGGGTTAAGAACTACCTTAGGTGGAGCCATGTCTATCAGAGAGAAAGGCATCTCAACACTAGTTCGGTATACATTTAAAACTGTATATACTTCAGAATAATTTTATGAAACTTTAAAAAACAAGTATTTCTACAATATTGATTATAAGATAATTTTATTTTAGGTAAGTGCCAGTTTTTAAAACAAGTTTCTAATTCATTTTTTCAACTCAAGTAACTGATCTTCATTTCTTTCCACATTCAAGCAGTTACTTAGGAAATAAACACGACCTTGCCCGGCAATGTGAAACTTGACGTGGTATAAAATAATCAAACTAAGCCTATCTCATCTTGTTCAATAAGCAAGTTTTAAACAGGCTTAAAATATCAGGGCTGTAATTGTGGCACAAATTGTTCCTCCTAGCAACACATCACTAAGCTACGTTTTTATCACATTGTTATTCTAATCTCTTTGTGAGTCTTCCTTTAAATGGAAGTCACACTGACTTTTACAGTTAAAAACAAAGAACTTTCGTTATACGTTTGGATTGCTATTCTACGTCTTCTCAAAGCTGAGATAGAGCCAATTACATCACAGCAGGACAAAAGTTGGGAGACAGTGTATTCTAGTTCCAAAGTCATGCTATTTTGTCCAAAACTCTTTCAATCTTTATCCTAGGGGGGCTATAAATGTCGTATTATACTCAGAAAAAATTCAGGAAATCCTCAAACACAAACATTTTTGTTTGAAGTTCACTGAAATCAAGTCAATATCAAAATTTGCTATTTTTTCATTTTTATGTATTAAATCAAATAAGTAAAAAAACTTTCAACTGTGAAGCCATCTGTTTTTATTGTTTTTTTAAAGTTTCTTTTATATCATTAGTTTGGTTCAATAGCCCAAATTGCTCTCAGGCCAGAATTCCCCCATCTGGCCGCTCTACAGTTAAAAGCTATTCTGTACATTCAAGTGTTCTTAAGAATTTGTAAAAAATTACTCTCACAAATTCAGAACTAGGGCCATCTAACACTTTGATAAAAAATGTTAATCTTTATGATTTTTGTAAATTACATAAAAAAACTTCAAGATGCTGAAATAACGCGATCGTTGAGGTCATAGCGAAACAAGTGGGGTCGCGCTAAATCGGGTTCAAGAAAATCACTGTTTAAACTGACCCAATGTTAAAAGTTATTAGTATGTAAACTG
>NW_013673337.1:0-2324 GCF_000517525.1 Limulus polyphemus
GAGTCTACAGTCAAGTAGTCTCCATCAAACTAGATGTTTATAACATAACTATAGTCTACAGTCAAGTAGTCTCCATCAAACTAAATGTTTATAACATAACTATAGTCTACGGTCAAGTAATCTCTATCAAACTAAATGTTTATAACATAGCTATAGTCTACAGTCAAGTAGTCTCCATCAAACTAGATGTTTATAACATAACTATAGTCTACGGTCAAGTAGTCTCCATCAAACTAAATGTTTATAACATAACTACAGTCTACAGTCAAGAAATCTACAAATGTCACTGTTGTGTACAGCTACAAATGTATTTAACCTATACTTTTATTTACTTCATAAACTTTAAAACATCTATATTTCTCCAGCAAGTTAGCTTTACTAAACCACAACTAACAGATTTACACTAAATTCTGACACCAACTTGAAAATGCCATTTTCCCCAGTGTAAACTGCTTGAACGTGTTGGTTGGATGGCAACATTGTTATGATGCGATCACTTTTTTCAGCAACTTCTGCTGGATGCTGGGCTATTCGAGCACCTTGGTCAGACAGTGAAGTCATAACTTCTGGGTAAACGTCATAAACCACTAGAGAGAGACCTCTATCTAGTAAATTCCTTGCCATGTGTGAGCCCATGTTTCCTAGGCCTATAAAACCAACTGGAGCCTGTGAGGCCTTGCTTCTTGGAGAAACTATATAAAGGGCAAAAATTAACAAAATGTCATATACTTCTAAACTAACAGATTACATTTTTAATGGAAACTGCTGTACACGAAAGATGAATCTAATAATTACCCAAGAAAAGATAAATACACACAAAAAGTTACAGAAATTTCACATATTTTACAATGTTTTTTTTTACTACCTGGTGTTGCTGGTAACATAAATTTAGCACTCATGAAACATTCGTAGTACAATAGTTATATGTCATTGAAAGTAAATTTATGTTCCACACATTCGTGCTAGTGTTTCACTACATTACCACTGCATTTAATAACGCTGGATGAGATTTGGTATCAAGTTTATATCCCTTACATGCAAGGTGGTATAGGTAGTGAGTGGGCAGTGTACTTCATGAAAACACTCTAAAAGTTTCTACAGTTACTTGTTGGATACTTCTATGTTAAAAAACAAATCACAAAGCTGCTCAGAAAATATTTCAGTGCAAAAGGGTTGACATTTTTAATAATTGATAAATTTTTATTTACTAAAGACTACTTTAAATTAACATCTGACCACACCTTCTGGATGAACCACTAGTTATTATAGATCATTCCTGTCCTTCTTTCAAAATGGCTTGTCCTGTGACCTTTGACCTTGTAGCAAGATTTTTCTCTCACACAAACTTAACCAAGACCCTATTACCTCTTAGATTTTCTTCAAAATACTATTATACAACAACTTCTAACTTCACCAAAGTACCAGCAATCACAGGAAAAGTAATAAACAGAAACACTAATTTTTGTGACTTTAATCGATTTAATCACAACTTCAACTGATTATTTTATGTAATCAATTAGACAACTTAACTGCCCAGCTCTTTCTAATTAAGTAAATTTTAGTTTAAAATATTACATAAAATAACATTTATTCTACATTCATTAAAATAACTGGCCACAATGAAAACTATCTAGAACTAAAGTTAACATAATATCCATGTTCTGTAGATGCTTAAGAACACTGGATAACGAGAGTTCACGAGCTTTCAAAGTATAATCACTCTTGATTTGATTAACTTTCTACAGTGATCCTGATTAGTTAGTATTACTGTTAAAAACACACAAGTTATTAAATAATTGAATAAAACATTTTATTCATTATAATATTTCGACCCCAACACCAGGACCTTTTGTGAATAACTGACCAGTTTCCATATGCCAAGAACAATCCTAGCAACTACAGTAAAAACTACATACATGATAAAACTATAAAGTATAGTATAGGTGTACCAAACTTAAAATGACTGGTGAGAACCTAATGTGACACAAGCTTCCAGAAGATAATGTAATATTTTGTTTGTACATTCATAAAATTTTAAGAGATCCAGGAAAACACTTTCAAATTACAGAAAACACAGAAATATACTTAGTACATTTCAAACCTAATGATTTTATGATACCAACGCATGATTTTCACTGGTCTAATACATAAACATGAGGAAAGTAACTTGGGATTCATCATATATTAGAAATTCTTCTTATCAAATTCAAAATGTGATAACAATGATTTTCAACCAATAGAGAAGTAAGTAATTATACTTGTCATAAGGCAGTAGTATTAGTCCTATTATATTAATAATCACTAATGTCTCATGACATGTATAA
>NW_013673337.1:3129-12556 GCF_000517525.1 Limulus polyphemus
TCAACCCCTAACCCTAATTTTACAGTTGCTGGCTAGTTTGGCACCAGCATCTGGATCTTGTCTAATAGACAGCAAAAGGCAGTTGGAGGTGAGACGTTGTGGGTTCAAGCACTCGACTCCTAACCCTAATTTTACAGTTGCTGGCTAGTTTGGCACCAGCATCTGGATCTTGTCTAATAGACAGCAAAAGGCAGTTGGAGGTGAGACATTGTTGCTTCAACCACTCAACTCCTAACCCTAAGTTTACAGTTGCTGGCTAGTTTGGCACCAGCATCTGGATCTTGTCTAATAGACAGCAAAAGGCAGTTGGAGGTGAGACGTTGTTGCTTCAACCACTCAACTCCTAACCCTAATTTTACAGTTGCTGGCTAGTTTGGCACCAGCATCTGTATCTTGTCTAATAGAGAGCAAAAAGCAGTTGGAAGTGAGACGTTGTGGGTTCAAGCACTCGACTCCTAACCCTAAGTTTACAGTTGCTGGCTAGTTTGGCACCAGCATCTGGATCTTGTCTAATAGATGGAATATCTCCTAACATGTTTGGGTGCTATGGCCACAGACATTAGGACTGATTATGTAAAAATAAATGTCAAATTTTTAGTTTCATTGTAATGTTTGATTTGTGTTTATATACACCAGAAGTCTACAATAATAATACCTGTAAAAATGGTGATATTAATAATGCAAAGTGTGAAAAAATTTATTACTGTTGAATTTTTAAGTTTCATTGTAATGTTTGATTTATATTAAAATCATACACACATACAATTTTAAGATTTATTTACACAGAAGAAACTGTGAGGTCTGGCATAGCTTGGTGGTTAGGCCATTCGACTCACAATCTGAGGGTTGCAAGTTCAAATCCCCATCATCAAACATGCCCCTCCTGTATGGTTGCCAACTGGGCCAGCCACACAGGTGTAAAAATTCTTGGGTTATAAAAATAACTATGAACTCAATACTAATCGGAATTAAGGTTTTTAAGAAAAAAATAGAACGGTGCAATTTTTCTGAGCCTTCAAAAGGCAACTGAACACTTAGCACTGTTTGTACAATACTTCATATAATAAGGGCTGAAAGCTTATCATAAATAACTTTTAACATGATAAAAAGTATGTAGTATATCATAAGTTGGTTGAATTCTATGCAGCTCCTTGATACAACTGAAACATTAAAAAACAAAGGTTTCTTCCATCTGAAGTCAAAGGTCATCCAGTTTCTCAAGCAAGGTATTTTAAAACTAATTTGTTAAAATGATGTTATAGTTTCCTCTACATCTTTTAATAGTAAACCCATAAATTTTGAAATTTAAGCATTTTCACAAATTTAACATCTAGTGTAAGAGTCAACCAGACCAAAATTGCAGATTTTGTGAGGTAGAAAATAGTCCCTACCCATACCAAAATTTTTCCCCCCAAATTGACTAAGTCTGGATAAGGGAATGATCTGAAAACCTCAAATCTGTGTAGTTTCTATGATACAACATTTCATGCTTGTAATACCAGGTAATAAGTAGGTTTACTCCAGAAGGGGTGGACATTCTTCCCGTGATAATCACTCATAGTGTATATTTGGAACTGTTGTGTGATTGGTGCCCCATTCAATGTCTCATTATGATTGGGTGACAATAAAAATCAATGATTGGAAAACATTTGGGGTCTTGACCACTCTTCTTCTGCTATAGTACCAAGGAGTAATAACTGTTTTAGTTCTGTCTCTTCGTCCGTGATACAGCTGCAACAAGTGAAAATGCATTGTATCATGATTTTCATTATCTATGCAAGTAATATGGCATCGGCTGCATCTTCTTCCACTTTTTTTTAACTTTCCACTTGGTTCTTGTGTCCAACGAGCAGACATAGACAACCAAAAATGAAGAAATTAGACAAGTGTGAGATGCACACAGCAAGAATAGCAGAAGTATGATGACAGACATACAAGGAAAGACGAGACAGATAATCAAGACTGTTACAGAAGAACAATACAATTGCATGCATACAGGGACAGAGAACTGAGACAGATAAAACTGCACAAGCTCCACCAAGACAGACAGCTGAGATGTGGTGAATATGCGACTTCTAGAAGACGTCGTTACTGTCTTGGATAGTTTCCTCAGACGAGTTATCTCTTCTCTCTGGATACTTCTTTACCAGATATTCTAGCATCGTTCCTAGGCCTCTCTTGTGAGAGGAATCTATCTCACCAAGCTCAAATAGCTTTTTGATATCCTTTCGGAATTCAAGGATGTTTTCTTGCCGTACATTTGGCCTCTGCATGGTCGAGTTGCCCACCCACATGGAAACAAAAACAAGCTTTTAGTCATTTGGGACAGAGCTGTACATGTTCTCCTCGCCATTCTTGACTTCAACAATGCCTACTTCCATAGACTTCCGCAAAAATAGGGCTCTCTTGATAGCATAGAATCGGACGTCACATGACTCAACAAGATTATAAAATATAAAAAATTATAGAGAAGCCACGTGTAGTCCGACCAATATTTCTTATATTTTGCTATAAAATTTTCCTGGTCTTGAGTATAGTGGAATATTATACTTACTTAATAACTTGTTTATTTCTTCTGTAGCATTTCAGCTAAAAAAATATGTTTATGTTAACTTTGTTTTGTATTCTAGTTGAGTGGTTGATAGTTTTTTCTACTGAGTCTACCCATCTTTAAAAAATGTAAGATTGTTACACTACTATAATATAAATGGTAAGCATCATTTTTGGCAATCATAATTCCACTAGAGCTGGGTTTAATGGCTTGTTCTCTAGCCAGAAATTTGAAGATAGTTTTAAACATTCTGAGATTCATCGAGTGGCATTCAAGCAGTGTCAAAATTTTTTCTTATATCTTATTGATATTAAGTGTTACTCGCATGGAAAATTTGATCTTTATAATGCCCCTTACTTAAACAAGTTATACTAAAAACACACACAAAAACTTTTAATACTTGGCAGCTCCTTCCCTGCACTGAAGCAGTCCATTATGAGAGTACAGAGTGGTACCTCTAACAGCTGCATTGGTTCAAATACAATGAACTGAATGTCAAGTGTACAAGATGTAAGAAGGTCTGTATTTATTTAATAACCAGTATTACTGTTACTCTATTCCGTTTTACTGTATATTTATAATTATTTTTATTAAATATTCATTTGATTAATACCTTAATACAAGATGCATGTTTAATTAATCAACAATGTTGTTATAAACATGTGACTGACAATAACATTGTCTTATAACTTTCTGTTACAATTGAAGGTCTGTATTTATTTTCTAATCAAACAGCACTACAATGTTCTGTTTTGCTATTTATTTATTATGCTTAATCAAGAATTTTATGGTGAGAGACTATCACTGTTAATCTGCTGTTGAATATAGATTGGTTTTGCTTAAATCAGCTGCAGTTCTTTTAACTGGCCAATAGGGTGCTCTTACAATACAAGCTTACTGTATGTAGCTATACAAGTACTGGAAATAGCATCAAGTACTGTACATAAACAATGTTTTGTTTTTAATATAAAACATGACTACTGTTCTACATAACATATTTTTAAACTACATGTTTTTTTTTCCATTCGTATACATTACCTGTAAAACAAAGAATTTTGAACCTGATATAACCTAGTACTTATGGTGATATCATGAGTAAGTTATTAATAAGTACTATTGAATGTTCAATCCATCGTTCGGTAATGTGTTCCAAATCTTCAAAATACACATCAATTACAGCCCTAGATTTTACATATTTCTCTTTCTAAGTGAAAAAAAAGTGTGAGGATTTCTTGTTCTGGTCTAATCTGTAAAGTGATTTAAATAGTGGAAAAGTCTGCTATAAGTATAAGCATTAGAATGGTCTATAAAGAACTTAACCCTAATCTCATGGAAATAGTTGGACAAAAAGGTGTCTAAAAGTTAACTCTGAAATCAAATTTTAAATCCTACTTAGTAATTAACTCAATGTCATTAACAGATTCTACAGTTAAGCCTATTTACATTTTATTAACACTACTTTTAGTAACCAAAATTCAATCTTACTTAATGTAATGGAACACGAAATATACTGTTTGTTACCTTTCAAACTTTGTGTAATAAAGTATGATAATTTCTTTCATGGTGAGAATTAATTATTTGTATAATGATCTTACGTTAATTAGAATAAATGTTTGAATGTAACAGTTTCACAGAAAATAATCATAAAATAATAAATGAAAGTGATGCCTCAGTACGGTGAAGAAAAGTGACATAAGTCTTCTGTATTTAAGAGTGTGATAAATAAAAATATATTAAATATTATTATTACTATACATAATATACTGATATGAAACTATACTGAATTTATAAATTCTAATACTTCTAGACCTTCAGTAAGACTTTTATTATTAAGAGTAACTTTTTCAGTAAGGCTAAGACTAAGTTTCTCGCAGATCAAAAGAAATTGTTCAACATTAAATTTTAAAACAAAAAGTGATTAATGAGATTGAATTAGGTAAGTACACCTATTTCGTGGCTTGTTACACTTTACAGAGCTAGTGCATTGTTACATTAATATTAAGTTTTAATAAAACATCACCAAACCGACATAATTAGCAAATTCAGTTTTACTTTTAGTTGCAAATTATACTACAGTTATACTTGCACGTTGTAAAACTAGGCCTAATTAGGTAACTTAGAACAACATGCTATAGCTTACCGGAAAATTTTCTTGAAAGCACTGTTTGAGAAGCATTAGATACAATTATTACGCGACTTTCACAAAAAGATAATGTCGATAGTGCTAAACGTCTGGTTAAAAAACCTGCCATTTTATTTTATTATTTTAATTTAACTATTTTAAATCAAAAACACTATATTTTACCACCGCGACAAGCTTGCTCCAAAATAGGAAAAACAAAGTGACATCTACACTTCATTTATTACAATCAACGAAAGCAATAGGTTTTATGGATATTACAAATGTTACTTTTAATAAATAATTTTATAGTGATATTCGTAACCAATGTTACCAACTTAAATAATGGAGACAAACGTAATCTATGTAACGGGAAACACTTTTAACCTTTTCAGTTTTATAACATTTATTGTACACAGTTATGCAAGAAAATTAAATATATCTCCAAAATATATACTTTGAAAGAAAATTCACGATGCATATATTTTTGTAACACTAAATAAAAATATTGTGATAATGGCTTTTGTTCCAAATTATAAAATATGAAAGATGTGTAGTGTTTTTTCGTGTAAGAGATCATTGGCTGGACTACGGAAAACAATTCCTATTGGTCACTGCTATTAAGCTATTCGGTGAAGAAACGCTGTAGGTTTATACTAGGTTTTAAATGGTATATTTCATATTTATTGTAAAATAAACATATTACGCTTTCATAAAGGTATATATAAATATTAAAGTTATACAAATTTATAACAATGTAGTTATTGATAACATATGGCTTATTCATATTCACTGCATGATTATTATTTATGTTAGAAAGTTTGCAATTTCTATCATTGGCTGAAAAATACCTCGTGGGCGTGGTTTACATCGAAGTCTTGCAAGGACGGAGACCTTACAATACAATCCGTTAGGCCTAGATCGTAAATTGTAAATTTTATAACAACTGTAACCAAACACGAAAAAGTATGATGTATAATAGAGGCACAACTTGTATAACAAATTATTGCTAAGAATAATAAAACTGTAGTTTGGCATTGGTAAATGTTTGTGGACATATTATGACATGTTTGTTATTTACTTCTGCTTTAAGTTTTCAGGGAAACGTTTTAAAGTTTGTTCATGTTACCAAATAACGATTGTTTGTTTGTTTGTTTTGTGGTCTGGTTTCTTTGGAATTTCGTGCAAAGCTACTCGACGGCTATCAGAGCTAGCCATTCCTAATTTTCAAGTGAAGATTAGAAGGAAAGCAGCTAGTCAACATCACACACCGCCACCTCTTGGGGTACTTTTTACCAACAAATAGTGGGATTGATCGTGACATAATAATGTCCGACGGCTGAAAGAGCGAGCTTGCTCGGTGACGGGAATCGAACTCGCGACCTATCAGACCAAGCCAGGCCTACAAAATAACGACTAAATATAATATCTTAACACGCCTTTCTCGGAAGAGCATTTATAAAGTAAACAATAATGATAATAACTTTTGTAGATCTAATACCGTTAGCAAAATAATTGACCACTTTTAAAACAAATAATTTGGAAACTGAATTCCCAAAATTCAAGTGGAAAGATTTATAAATATTAAAAGAAAAAAATGAGTAAATATATTAAAATTCCTATTGGAAGGGCTATGCATTGAACCCTCGGCTCTCTCTATTTTTAAGTCTTTTTATCTCAGGGTACTAAAAGTGGTGTAATTTATCTCAAAATGATGAATCACAGTGTTAGCTTTGTATATAATGAATGTACCCACCTTTATGAGGCGTTAAATAGAATGACCTGCTCTGAGAATAATCACCACTGCGATCAAGAAATATTATTGCCAGTTCACTTCTAAATAAACAAATTATCCGTTTTATAATCGTAAGTGATATTTCGAACCTGCACTTTAATTTAATCTTTGAGAAAAATGTGCATTTGTTTATTTTTGATTCAAAGCTTTTCAACTCACACAATAGTGGTAGTTTTATGATGTTTTATGGTACTATAGATCATCAAAGTTATTCTATTTCTCCCTGTCTTCCTTTCTATAATATACTTATTCTAAGTACCCGTGTATGAAAGCAAAGGAGAATGTGTTATAACATCATCAATGGAAATACCCACACATGTTCCTAATGTTTACATGAATATTTTTTGTTTCTTGTTAACAACTACAGATGTCACTAGTTGTTCTTTAAGGTGCTTGACGTCGTATTATCATAAATTGCCATCGGAGGTGGGGCATATTTGGCTGGCTGTCATTTCTTCTCGGATGATGGTTGCCCGTCTTGAATATTTTAAGAATTTAATTATACATCATGTTAACCACAATACAGGATGTAGTTATTCTGCTTGGTTGGTTGTTTTCTTTGGATCGTTAATATATGTAGCTAAACTCCTATTGGATTATCCAAGAAACACTTGCAAAGTACAACCTATAAGAGAACGAGTGAACTGGTTTGATCTATATATCCAGTGCCAACAACTTATGACGTCACACAAACAACATCCAATGAACATTCATACATTCTGCGACGGATTAGTTTACCCGATGTAAAAAAAAAAATAAATATATATAAGGACTTCAAATTGTGACAGATAGTTGTTAAATGTTCATACGGTTCGCGGCATATGGAAGACTTATTTGTTTTCTATTTATTTAAATAGAGGTTTGGGATGTGGCAACGTGCCTATATCGTGGTGTAGTAACGGCGTCACTGACCATGGAAAAACTTCTGATATAAGCGTATAATTGATTATATTATGTACTTTTCATTATATTCAATTAAGAAACTTATTGTACATCCTGTGAATATTTACATACTATGCCATATAGCTTAATTATATATTTTTGTAAACTCCAAAATCGTATTTACTTCCACTGATTAAAGTATTTAACGTGTTTTAGTCGCAATTATATTAAGTTGTCTGACTTTGTGGCTAACCTACATCAACCATATGTGTTCCAGCGAAGATGAATTATTCAACTCCACAAAACGTTTACTTTTATTCTTATTTATCGAAAAGAAAAGCCGATTTCTATACTGAGAGTGAACGGCGGTAGCTACCCTAACTTGGAAGAATTACAGCGGAACCAAAACAACAACGAACTATCTGTCTTCAAAACGACCATTTCCGGTTCGTTGAAAGTAAACTTTTACGCCACTGATATGTTATAACAATTGTCGTGTTATGAAAAAATTAAAAATAATTACTTATTTTCATTTAACTATTAAATTACCATTAATGTTGGGTGTATTTTAAAGGTAATTCTGATAAAGTGAATCGTGTCATTCTTCCTCAACAGATCTCGTGAGTCGATTCCCATTAGGCTTTAACACGAGTTGCGCTAGAATAAAAAAAAAAGGAGCTTTTCAAGAATTGTAGTTTGTAATATGGTGAAATAACTACAAATGGGATAAGTGGAGTGTTTGACAGCTATATCTTGTAATATTTCAAATATATTAAAAACACGAAAAGTGACGTGTAATTTCCAGAAATAACTCAAGTGAGGTGAACTTTTTAATAATTGTAGCTCGTAATTTGATGAAATAACCTAACCAGAATAGGTTGCAATTTGTTAGAAACCGACAAATAAAGGCGGAGCTACGAGAAAGCTATATCCTAGCGAGAGTTCATATAAGTAGATTAAGGCGGAGCCACAACTTCCAGGGCGTGAGATACATTGTTAACAGACCAAACAAAAATTAGTAGAAGATAAGCTTCAAAAAAGCTAACCTGTAGCGTGATTTATTCTAAAATATAAGGGTTGAGCCGTAACTTCCGGGTCACGTGATACATTCCTAAAGGACCAAACAGAATTCAGACTACAACAGAAACCGGACATATTACGTGGGGTTGTTTGTTGTTACTTCTAAAAATCAATATCAGGTGGAAGAGCCGAAAACGTTCAGCAAACAGTTACGTACTCATCCCTCACACTCGTAATATCACTGATCAAAAAGCTTCGATAGAATCAGCAATGTTAAATTGAACAGCTAATAGCATACTACTTGGCTGTAGGTGATTGGCTAAAAAACTATAACGTAACAATGTAAAAGACCAATACGGGAATCCCTTCCTAATACAGCACTACTGCTAAGTTGTTATATAGTTCTTTCAAATCTAATGTTTATCACGAAAAATAACATTTGCCAGAAACTTTATTATTTGTTGCGGTTTAGACAATTGTGAATTTGTACGTATATTTCTTGTTTTCGTGTCATATTTCTGACAAATGAAGATGAATTTATAATTAGCAATAATCGTATTCCACACCAGTATATGCCTGAAAAAAGTTTTAACTTTAAGTTTTGGATGTCTTTAATTATATATATGACTATATCTCCCTTATGTTCTTCATTTTTATACAATTTGAAATGTTTCACAATCAGAGGTTAAAATAAGCCGATACAGCGTACCAGTACGCTGTACCGTTAAAACATTTTATGTTTTGATTTTTAACGATATTATTGGGGGTCATGTTACATTGTTGTATAAAAATATACAATTTTCGAATAATTCAGTGCCCTCTATTTCACTGAAATCGATTTACAACTTATTGATAGGTGTAATATAAATAATATTCCAAGAGGAACGAATTCTCGTAATTTAGGACGATAGCTATGGTGATCGCCATTGTAACCGCCTCGGGGTTGATTGGCGACCTTTGGCTAGTCTAACCTACAAATATTTTGAAATGAAACTTAAATATAGTAATTTTTCCTATTAAACACAGTATCTATTGATATTAGTTTGTATATTCAAATATT
>NW_013673337.1:12586-17960 GCF_000517525.1 Limulus polyphemus
ATATTAGTTTGTATATTCAAATATTGAAGCTTTGGTCCGCAAACATTAGTGTTGATTTGTATAAAATGTGTGTGTGTGAGGGAACGGTTACAAATGCTACTATCGTGCCAATAAGAAATTAAAGTTAATTTCACCACTGTTAATATTTAAATATTAACTACAAATACACACGATATCTCATTTTATTGGGGGAAATATTATTCATTTGTTTTTTATCTTTTTCTTTTTAATTAATAGGATATTTCTAAAAGGACTGATGTGATTTTTTACAGTGAATTTTTTAAATCAGAAAATAATTAAATGATCAAACATTAATACTTTTTTCTTTCAATTACATTATAACAACCAAGCGCGTTTGCTTGAAGCTTCGGCACGTAGTGTATCACGTGACTGTAATCTACGATTTTCATTTGCTAGAATGAACCAATGGTAGAGTAGCTCTCTAGGTTTTACAAGTTAATAACTCGAAGGGGCAAGGCCATGAGATTCACGGCCTTGAAGATACGTCAAGCTAAGACTGGCACAATCCAACGGCCGCCTATTTTCACAAGAATGGCGTTTAGCAACTGGTGTTGAAGATATCAAGCTAGGACTTGACAACCAGTCACTATAGTTGTGTAGAGACAGGGCGACAGTAATTGGATCCTGACTTTGACCAATAGTTATCTAGAAAAATCAGCGTAGGCTGTACAATTTTTGGAAAAAACGTTCTAATTAATATATTATCCCATACGCAATAGGTGTATAGCTTGCGTATAACTTGTGTTATGAAACCAGCATATACACAAATATAATTTTTCGAGGTCATTTCAAATTTAAGGTCACGTAATTGTTTTAAATTTTATTTTTCTGTACACGGTAAGTAAAAAATTGTGTTTTGATTTTAATGTATTTTTTTTTAATATTTTATTAAATAAATATATATCTATGTACTATTCACGTTCCTGAAACTGGAAATTATAATTTTAGAGAAACTTGTACACCACAATCCACACATTTTTACCAAAATTACCACATTTTAATACTAGAAATAAACGATATTATAACATCAAATTTGTTTGTTTTTAATTGGACACTCAACGTTTCACTGTAACGGACAGTACAAAGCTTCAAATGAATTAAGTAATAAATAAATAATGAATTGATTTAAAGCTTTGTAATGTTAGTTTTGGTTTGTATTTTAGTGAAGAAGCTGTAAGCGAAACGTTGAGTGTCCAATTAATGAAGATTAACAAATTTGGTGTTGTAAGATAATTTATTACTAATATTAAAATGTGTTTTATACACCAATATACACTACAGAGAAATCAAAGATACAGTAAAACAGCCCGATGTGTAAATAGGGTTAGTATTACAGCCCGGTATATTTGGAATGGATATATTCAACCACTTATTGTATAAGTCAGTATCATCTGTATTCTTTCTGTCTAAATTTATTCGCTTGTTCTTCTTCTACACACAAAATTCCAAACGATAAGATGTACAGAACGTTTCCTAGACTTAGTTTTTGCCTTTAATAACAATTATAATTATGAAGTAAAATAGGTAACATAATTTTATTAATTTCAGACGTTTTACACACGATAAGTGAACTCGGTTCTCTGAAAGTCTTCGTATAAACTCAAGTGATATGTAATCGTACACAGCATACAAAAAAAAAAGGTTTAAGTAATCATCTTAATAGATCCAGGATTTTTTTATACAATAGCCAGAAAATTTAAATAATCACATTGATACACCCACATGTTTATATAAGATATTAGACAACCATCTTAATACCTCCAGATTTATCTAAATAGTAATAATAAAAAATCATAAAATTCCGAGGTTTGTTTTCATCTATTAACAAAATGTCACACTTTTTGTAAATTTTTCAGAATATCAAATAATTTCAAGCCCTTATACACAGAGATGTCTAGATACTATCAATAATCTGTAAAACTATGAGCACAAGAAAAAAAAAACTTTTTTTTTAAGTATGCTAATTTTATAGAGTACAATATTGTCGGAACAATCCCGGTGTATACTTTAAAAAGGTACCGCCCGTTGGCTAACCATCATATATTCTATATCACATGACGTTCGACTAACGTCATGGAGACTTCTGAGCCTGATTGGTGGATGTTGGTAAGTTAAGGTTTTAAGCTTTCCAATGATAAGTTTTGGGGCGGGAACTTAATTTCTACTCAGAATGAACAGGGGATATTTGTTAGTCAGAACAGTTTTTAAAATATGCATTATAGTCAGCTACTGTAATATATTAATAATATATTCTGTTTAAGAAATTAGCACGCAGGATCACATACTAAAGTTGTAATGGTTTTCAAACGAGACACAAATCTCGAGCGCTTTCGAATAGTTCACTGTTCTTTTTCACGAGAATAAAGAGCTCGAGATTTGGGTCTCGTTTGAAAACCAGATTAATAACACAGCTAGCCAGGTCTTTACCTTAAGAATGAATGTTTTGATTCTCAACGACTTTTCATATTTTTTCTTTCTTTATATAGTAAACTGTCCAACTAATTAAAACAAGGGGGATATAGATACGTGCAAAATAAATAAATTTGGGAAATATTTTTACGTTTTAATTTTTTTATTTCGCAAGCTTTCGGCCCACGTACCTACCGGAGCATTTGATACACGAGTTTTCACAAAATAACATAATTGATAATTTTATCCAACGTTGTGAGCCTCAGAGGTTTCTTAAAAACGATATTCTTCATCTATGTTTTTTTTTTTTTGGTTTCTTATAATGATTCGTATACTTTTGTTTGTTTTCTTTGTTGACAAATTCTGTTATCAGAACACTCGATAATAGAATAACTCACCTATCTTGAGGTCTCACGTATTTTCAAAGATATTAAATCATTGAAGTTCTTAATAATTACTTAATAAATTAACTGAAAAACAAAATAATAACAGTTTAAAAATAGAATAATGATACCAGTAACAACCTGCTCATTTAAATTTTTGCATAAAGATCTACGTTTCATAAGGTATATTTGTCTGTATTGATTTTTTATAGATGTTGTCGGTTTTTGTGGTACGTTGCCTCCATGTAGGAAGGTGATGTTTTATTTTTTCGAATTAAAATTTTCAGGTGTAATCTATATATTCTGACTTGAGAAAAATAATGTGGCGTCATCTAGCGAATTAAATTGTAAACATATCTAGCTAAATATTTTATTATATGTTGTGTTCTTATATTATTTGTTTAATAAATGAGGTTGTAAACAACAGGCATAAAAACAGGTCC
The DNA here is from genome assembly GCF_000517525.1 of Limulus polyphemus. Lineage (NCBI taxonomy): Eukaryota > Metazoa > Arthropoda > Merostomata > Xiphosura > Limulidae > Limulus > Limulus polyphemus. The sequence continues at coordinate 15,843 of NW_013673337.1, forward strand.
TAAGTTTTACAAGTTTAATGCCAAAATTATGGTAATTTTTACTTGTCCATTAAAATATCACTTTCAAACAAATATCCCACTTCATTGCACAATATGTCTGATAAAAAAAAAAGAAATATAATATTAGCCATCAGGCTCAAGATGCTTTTTTATATTAAAGAACAGAATAAGTATAGATGTAATATAGGCAGTAGGTATATAAATGTATGGTATGTTGCTACATCTTCACATTCATTTGAGAGCTGTCGCTATATGGTCATCTAAAGACCTTCATGTTTGTACTGCTGCCATCTAGTATCAATATTTTGAGTGAAATGAATATATATATAATTGTTTCCGTTCTGAAATGGAGTTTGAGTTTTCTAATCAACTGCTAATTATTTTGAAATTTTAATATTTTAGCGCGTGATATCTAAAAAATAGTCTTATTGTCACAACTTAGCCGCCTTTCGAACACACAATATCTACAAACTAAGCTGTGCCATTTCGATGAGTCCTGAATAATACAAGGTAATCGTGTTTGATGTTCCAATAGAATGACACAAGGCGTTCATGAAAATGAAAAATATTTATAATCTTACAAGTTTGCTACGTCACACCTGCTTATGGCTGTTTGTGCTGTGCCCATCACGGATATTAAAACCCGACTTTTAGCGTTATAACTGTCAGACTTACCGCTACGCCACTAGGAGACTGATTTAATACGGTGATAACATTTTATGTTATTTATTACAAAATTAACCTAGTTTTGCGTTCACACATTAATTATAATAAAATTTTGTAATCACTCAAAAAGATTCAAGGTGTATTGTTAAAATCTAAAAAGAAAATAACAAAATCTATGACAAAACTTTAATGAATTGAAATAAAACTGTGTATCAAAAACATTATACAATTTTATAGCACACCTATTGTTTATGGACTATTTTGTCACAATTAACATATGTTTAGTAAAAAGTGCTATTGTGTCATGAATAATTAAAAATCGTCGTTTGAAATAGTAATTTAGTTATAAGTAAATTCTCGTTACAGTTAAATTCACACAGTTAATCATGTTAGAGCTATTAAATCATTTACGTATTTAGATGCTTCCCTTAAGGGATTGCAGCGATGTCACGAAATTTCAACCCTTAATATAAACAAAACTTGGTTTTGGAGCGAGAGAAAACAAAAAATGGTTTTGAAGCTAGAAACTTTACAATAATTGATATAGGCAAATATTATTTAAAAAAAATTAGGTTGGATTATTGTGATTTGGAAATAATGTTTTTAAAATTAAATTTTTACTGTTTTTATTAAACAGGTTTAAAGCAGTTTAACAACATATTGCATTTAACTTATATCAAAGTTTTCATCATTAATTTCTTTTACGTAATACTCAACTTGCCAATTGTTATTAGAAATAGTGGTAAAATGTTCTTACAAATATTTATGAGATTATTAAATGTACTGATATTTTATTAGGGTGTTTATCACTTACGAATATCGTATAAAGATACTGTTTGTCCCGCCATCTGTCGAAGAATAATAGTATAAAGCATAATCGTTTGCACTTTAAAATAATAGTCTGGAAAATTGAAATATATTTTTATACAATTTATCTAACATTCGCATGTAACTTCGTAACTGTTTAAATAAAAACTTCTTCCTTACTGTAAAAGCTATAACTTCTGAAAATGTAAGAAAAAATTTAGTCAGCTGATTAGCTTGAAAGTAGAAGCAAATTATTGATATCTTGTTTTGAGAAAAGAGCATGACAGCATTTTACACATCTACGTTGTTTAATATAAGATATCTGAAAAACGCAGCCGTATTTTAACTTTATTTATTAATATTTCTCTGATTTGGTTAAATCATTTCATAGTAAATGGCGATCTTTTTTCTGAGTTTCTTTGTATCATTTTCTGTAAACCAGTAACCCAGAACGGGCAAGGGATAACGGTTCGTCTGTTTATTTTTTGCTAAGCACAAAGCTACAAAATGGGCTATCTATGATCTGTCCATTTTGAGTTTTGAGGCTTACCGCTGAGCCACCTGGGCAGGGGTAGCAGATGTAACAGATTATTTGGAAGCTTCTTCGATAAACTGTCAATATCTAACCGTCCACATTTATATTGT
>NW_013673337.1:18228-19080 GCF_000517525.1 Limulus polyphemus
ATATATTTTGTAATTCACTGATTGTGCGTGAGATGGCGCTACAAAAATAGTTAGATATGTTGTATCGATTTTTCCAGGGAATAAATACGTTGAAAACATGACGGTATGTAAATATGATGTCGTACTAGAATGTAGATTCTCAAACACGAGCAGCTCGTGTAATGTCTATCGGATGTGACGTCGTACGTTAAAAATATTATTTTGTAGTTAGTGTTTATATCGAGGACACATTTTTTTAAAGCAAGTTAATGATGGTGGATATTGTCGTTTGGCACTAAGAGGTTTATAAAAGTTACTAATCCTCGGGTTTAAATCGTGAAGCCCATGTACAACAAAGTTACTTACATGACACGAATGTGATAAATAAAACTGCATTCTTATAATTGATTAACTTCGGTAAAACTGCCCGTTGACATCACCTCGACATCCAGTCAGGAACATCCAAAACAGGATTAGTGGGGCTGGAGCAGGTTAATCCCATGGTGCTAAGCTGATAATGCAATTATTATTATACTAGATAAATAATATTTTATATTAATTATTTTAAAATAAAAGATTAAATAGTGTATTTCAGTTATAATTATAACAGGTTGTGGCTATTAGACGGTTATTCAGAAAGTAAAATTATGTAAAAAATGCCACAAATCACTGGAACACCTCTAGTCTTTAACCACAACACTACTGATCCAACTCTGTCTTTAGTCACTACACTGCTGATCCAACTTTGTCTTTAATCACTACACTACTGATCCAACTTTGTCTTTAATCACTACACCACTGATCCAACTTTGTCTTTAATCACTACACCACTGATCCAACTTTGTCTTTAATCACTAAACCACTGATCCAACT
>NW_013673337.1:20026-22589 GCF_000517525.1 Limulus polyphemus
CTTTAACCTCTACATCACTGATCCAACTTTGTCTTTAACCTCTACACCACTGATCCAACTTTGTCTTTAGCCTCTACACCACTGATCCAACTTTGTCTTTAACCTCTACACCACTGATCCAACTTTGTCTTTAACCTCTACACCACTGATCCAACTTTGTTTTTAACCTCTACACCACTGATCCAACTTTGTCTTTAACCTCTACACCATTTGATCCATAACATTATTTGGTGAACTTTTCCGCCAAATTCTGTGAAAAGGAATAAACATATCATTTTACATTTGGAAGAGAACTTAAGATGGATCGTACTAGTATGGTGCAAACGTTTAGTTAAATAGTATAATGTAACACGATGGATCGTACCAGTATGGTAACGATCCATCGTCTTGGATTATACTATTTAACTAAACGTTTGTATTTAACTAAACGTTTGTACCATAATTGTACGATCCATCGTCTTACATTGTAGTATTTAACTAAACGTTTGTACCATACTGGTACGATCCATCGTGTTACATTATACTATTTAACTAAACGTTTGTACCATACTGATACGATCCATCGTCTTGGATTATACTATTTAACTAAACGTTTGTACCATACTGGTACGATCCATCGTGTTACATTATACTATTTAACTAAACGTTTGTACCATACTGATGTATAATCCAAGACGATTGATCGTACCAGTATGGTACAAACGTTTAGTTAAATAGTATAATGTAACACGATGGATCGTACCAGTATGATACAAACGTTTAGTTAAATAGTATAATGTAACACGATGGATCGTACCAGTATGATACAAACGTTTAGTTAAATAGTATAATGTAACACGATGGATCGTACCAGTATGATACAAACGTTTAGTTAAATAATATAATGTAAGACGATGTGTTATTTTTACACATTTTGGTGTGAACCTAGGTTTTTAGTTCGGTGTTAAGAATCTATCTTATGTGTTATTTTTCCACATTTTGGTGAGAACCTAGGTTTTTAGTTTGGTGTTAACAATCTATCTTATGTGTTATTATTCCACATTTTGGTGAGAACCTAGGTTTTTAGTTTGGTGTTAACAATCTATCTTATGTGTTATTATTCCACATTTTGGTGAGAACCTAGGTTTTTAGTTCGGTGTTAACAATCTATTGTTCTATGTAACTCACGATATGAAAGGAACATATCAACATGTCGAGATGCTGCTTTTCAAACGTCGTGACCAGTTTTCTATTGGCTATCAAATTACCATTTAAGGACTTATTTCATAATCCATACTTAAATACGGTTTCAGTTTAATTCTCTACACACTTCAAGCGTTGTTTTGAGTTTGTCCAATGGTGGGGGATTTTAGTTGTGTTAGTACGCATGAACTTCGTGTCATTAGTGTAGAAAGGTTTTATTAAAAGAAACGTGAATACAATTTCTACATAGATCTTATAAAAATATACTTTATATATATTGCCCAAAGAAAATCATATTATGTGTTTTTGAACAGAGTTGTCTACGGCTTAACTTTGTTGTTTTTACAAACACTATAATCAATTTACAATGACAGAGAGTAAAAACTATCTTGTTTAGCTATATGATGTGGCCAGGCTCAAGTAAATTACTTTGTTAAGGTTGAAATAATGTAGTAGACCGTGCCGCCACCTGGGGACGTCAAACGCTAATTGTCCCCTAGGGGCCTTAGCCTTTACGAACCCCCACTACAACCATTACTGCACAACAAAACCTGACCAAACCAACTCAGTTTCTTTACGGAGGCGGCAAGCCAGCAAATAAATCAGGGTTTATGTTTTTCTGTCGGTGAATCAACGGTGGTTCTCTAGAATCGGGAATCTGAGACAACAACCAGACTTAATGACCGTGAGTTACTAGGGGCAATACGAACTAAAAACAAGTTGTCATGTTATAACGTCGTTGATTGGACATGTTATTAGTGACGTAACAGCGACTTCATCCAATCGGACTATTTTGTGAGAACTATGCACCAGGAGCTTAGAAGCGCAGAGCAATAAAAATAAGTTTTATATTACTAAAGATGTTGTCGTGAATTAATGAAAGAGATGTGTCCCACTTACTACTAGGTTGCTACTGAAACAAGTTTTTTTATTTATTTTGGTGAATAGTAAGTGTTAATTTATCTCGTTACAACCCAGTAAACTACCGTCTTCTCGCAGTTTCCCTCAGTAGATCTCGTCTATACACAGCGTCAGGCGAGAGTTCTACTCTTGCACGCGGATATCAGAAAGAAAATAACATCTAACAACGGTTGTTGTTTTGTGACTTTCAATACCGTAGAATGGAATAATACACTGTTTGAACAATACTCAAACAATAGATAAAGTTGTTAGAATATAACACAGTTCACAATAATATAACAACACTTGTAACACATTGTTCAAGGTAGTATGGAATAATACATTGTTTGAACAATACTGTTAGAATATTGTCGTTGTAACACAGTTAACAACAATATAGAAACACTTGTAACACATTGTTCAAGGTAGTATGGAAAATACACTGGTTGAACAATACTAAATACATACGGTAGCTAGCGTT
>NW_013673337.1:23589-24607 GCF_000517525.1 Limulus polyphemus
ATACTAAATACATACGGTAGCTAGCGTTGTTAGAATATTGTCGCTGCAACACAGTTAACAACAATATAACAACACTTGTAACACATTGTTCAAGGTAGTATGGAAAATGCACTGGTTGAACAATACTAAATACAAACGGTAGCTAGCGTTGTTAGAATATTGTCGTTGTAACACAGTTAACAACAATATAGAAATCCATGTAACACATTGTTCAGTGTTATGTATCCAGTCGGTCTTTGCCTCTGTTTAAATATCCTGTGAAAAAAAATAAAGAAGGAAAGAAAAAAAAAGTATCTTTAAATATTCGATTTTGGTGAGAATCATATTTCTTACCGGTGTTAAGAAAATTTGTGAAATGTGTTGTTTTCTTCTTAGTTCACTGTAAAAGTTTCATCCTTATTTATCCCTAGCGGATGGTCTGTAAGGTGTTTATAAATACGTGATTTACCAAAGATTGGAAAGACAACATAGGTTTTTTGTTTCCACGCTTCAGCTTTATTTGTGATATCACTGAATCAGGCTAAATTGTTCACCACGTTTATCATAATATAGTTGTTGGGGTGTTGACCATAACAAAGTTTGTTTATATATAAAACCAGATTGTTCAGGAGTTAAGAGGTGTCGTACAGGATATAAATGGTTATATAAAGTCAACTGGCAACAAGTAGAGGCTGTAGTTTGTAAAACTTTAACTGGCAACATGTAGAGAGTGTAGTTTGTATAACGTTAACTGGCAACATGTAGAGACTGTAGTTTGTATAACGTTAACTGGCAACATGTAGAGACTGTAGTTTGTATAACGTTAACTGGCAACACGTAGAGACTGTAGTTTGTATAACTTTAACTGGCAACATGTAGAGACTGTAGTTTGTACAACAATATCGTTAACTGGCAAGATGTAGAGACTGTAGTCTGTATAACAATATCGTTAACTAATAGCATGTAGAGACTGTAGTTTGTACAACAATATCGTTAACTAATAGCATGTAGAGACTGTAGTTTGTACAACAATATCGTT
>NW_013673337.1:25540-37116 GCF_000517525.1 Limulus polyphemus
CGACAAGTACCTGATGATGACAAAACCTTGTCGAAACGTTGTACATTTGCTGTTATGTTAAATTTATGTTAAAGTTTTTCTTCATTACCCATTCAAGCCGTCTCCAACCATTATTAACTTCTGTTTCAACATTAATTATTGATCACTAAACAAATGAGACAAGCAGTTTGTAACTTGCTGTGAAACATTAGGTGTGAGGAGGAGTTTGTAAAAGGAATTCAGGAATTAGGTCCACGTGATTAATATGTTTGTTTTTATTCAGGAATTAGGTCCACGTGATTAATATGTTTGTTTTATTAAGGAATTAGGTCCACATGATTAATATGTTTGTTTTTATTCAGAAATTAGGTCCACGTGATTAATATGTTTGTTTTATTAAGGAATTAGGTCCACGTGATTAATATGTTTGTTTTTATTCAGAAATTAGGTCCACGTGATTAATATGTTTGTTTTTATTCAGTAATTAGGTCCACGTGATTAATATGTTTGTTTTATTTAGGAATTAGGTCCACGTGTTTAATATGTTTGTTTTATTTAGGAATTAGGTCCACGTGATTAATATGTTTGTTTTTATTCAGAAATTAGGTCCACGTGATTAATATGTTTGTTTTATTCAGGAATTAGGTCCAAGTGATTAATATGTTTGTTTTATTTAGGAATTAGGTCCACGTGATTAATATGTTTGTTTTATTTAGGAATTAGGTCCATGTGATTAATATGTTTGTTTTATTTAGGAATTAGGTCCACGTGTTTAATATGTTTGTTTTATTCAGGAATTATGTTTACGTGATTAATATGTTTGTTTTTATTCAGGAATTAGGTCCACGTGATTAATATGTTTGTTTTATTCAGGAATTAGGTCCACGTGATTAATATGTTTGTTTTAATTCAGGAACTACGTCCACGTGATTAATATCAGTTCCTAGGAAGGTATAGGTTACCTGGCTACTTGTTATATTCTTATCAGTTCCTATGAAGGTCTAGGTTACCTGGCTACTTGTTATATGCTTATCAGTTCCTATGAAGGTCTAGGTTACCTGGCTACTTGTTATATTCTTAGCAGTTCCTAGGAAGGTCTAGGTTACCTGGCTACTTGTTATATTCTTAGCAGTTCCTAGGGTAGCCAGGTAACCTAGACCTTCTTAGGAACTGATAAGAATATAACAAATAGCCAGGTAACCTAGATCTTTCTAGGAACTGATAAAAATATAACAAATAGCCAGGTAACCTAGACCTTTTGTTATATTCTTATCAGTTCCTAGGAAGGTCTAGGTTACCTGGCTACTTGTTATATTCTTAGCAGTTCCTATGATTTTAGACTTAACTATGTTATTGACGTTATTAAATAATTATATTAAGATTTCATTGTTAATCTCAACGAAACTGTATTTATAGACACACGAAGAGAGGGTGTGTAGATAACTAGCTATACTATATTACATGAAGGATGTTTAACGGAAATCTTATTAATTTCATGGCAACTTTACGTAATTATGCTAAAGTATATACGATGTCATAGGGGGAGAGAGGACAAAGTTATTTTTATAACTTTACGACAATTAAACAATATCACGGTAGTGATATATCTAATACAAGGTTTGTTTGTTTGTTTCAGATATTAGCCCAAGTCTATACAACAGCCATCTCCTGTACTCGTCCCTAATTCTCAACAATTCAAGGTTTGTTTGTTTGTTTCAGATATTAGCCCAAATCTATACAACAACCATCTTCTGTATTCGTCCCTAATTTTCAACAATACAAGGTTTGTTTTTTTTTTTCAGATATCAGCCCAAGTCTATACAACAGCCATCTCCTGTACTTATCTCTAATTTTAAACAGGAAAGACAGCTAGTCAACAGCCAACATTTTGGGCTACTCTAATCAAATATTGGTTTATTTGACTCAACTCACCTGTGAACTGAAAATGCGGAAGTCGATCTTGCGATAACGAGACTTGAACCATGGGCTATTGATTCACAGTTCGGGAAAATTGTAATTGGCACTTTTGGGGCCACGGGTGCATTATAAGAGTGTTGGTCAAATCACACATTTCGATTAGAGTAGCCCAAAAGTTTTGGGTGGATGAAGTTGACTAGGTGCCTTTCCTTTAGTTTATCAGCCCTTATAAAGGTTCGCGTGTGGCCAAAAGAAAGTTAAAGTGAATGATTGTTTATTTGGAGACGATGTTGGAAATTTTATGATGTTTTCTAAGATAATCCCACTAAAGATAAGATTGCGTTGAATTAAAAAAAATTGGTTTATGTTCCCTTAAATGTATCATTACAATTTTCTTCCAGAATTTTTGTGCTCTACTCCAGATTTCGGACAAGGCTAAAATAATATTTTGTTCATAAATTATTTTTAAAACACTTTTCTTCTCAGTTAGACGTATTTCTGGGAAACATATTAGTCCTAAACCATTCACAGCCTTGAGAAAAAATGTTTTCAAGTTACATATTTGAGCTATTATTAAACAAGACAAAAAATAAAGGGACTCAATAAATAATCCAAATATTGTAGCTAAATCAACTTGAACTGAAAAGAAGAAAAATAACAATTGTAAAATAAGTATTTCAGTAAACTAACACTAGATGGCACTGTGACGAAAACATCTGCCGATAAACATTTTTAGAGCAGCAATTTAAAATGCTTGTCATATTATTGGCTGACAATCATATACTGTGGTTAACTGGAACAGAGTGCTTGGATTAGTTTATCCAAAACACTTACTGTGGTTACTGTAACTGTTTGGAACAGGGTGTAACCCGAGTCACTCCGAGGTTTCTGAGATTTGAATATTCGTCTATTATGGTTCAAAACTCGTATTCTTGAAAAATTTTAGTGTTATTAAATGATAAAACCTGATCATAAGTTATATTTAGTCAGAAACAAAAGTGTGAAGGAATGTTAAAAAGAATCTTTGTCTAACTGAGGATATAGTTGACGACGTGAGAAACAGTATATATATATATATATATGTGTGTGTGTGTGTATGAACATGTATAGATTATGAATGATACATTCCTGTGTTAAGACAACTGGATTATGAATGATACATTCCTGTGTTAAGACAACTGGACTATGAATGATCCATTCCTGAGTTAATGATCGTTAGACTAAACATCAATGAGTTTATAAGCAGTTTGATCAAAAGCAAAACAGATAATGTTTCATAGTAACTAAAAAAGAAAAGAAAAATAATCAAGAAGAGGTTATAATATTTGAAATTAATCGGAAAAATAGATCAGCAAATTCAGTTTTTATACTTATTTAAACAAACAAAAACTTACCAAGGTTTAAAACAAAGACGATAAAAACGAGATAACTTTTTTAACGGAACGAAATATGGACGTGTTAGCAGTTAGAGAATTTTACATGCTTATATTGGCAACGAGTTAGAATTAGCTATTTTTTATGTATATATTAATTTCCCTAAATTTTCGATTTTTTAATTACCCAGTCTCTGTTTATATAAATATGTAGCTTAATAATTCGCTGGTTTCTGTATTAAAATGATATGTTGTGAAAAAAGTGGAAATATTGCAAATTATGTGGTTTAGATGGCGCCACAAGAAAAGGATGAAAGAAAAATATTCTTTGTTCAGTTGTGAAGAGAAGCAGGTTTTACTAATACAGTAAGAAGTAAATTAACAAAACAAAGTTTGTAAGAAGAATGTAGACTTGCTTTATACAAGCAGACGAGCCTTGTTTTTGAAAAATACGCTTTTGTATAGATATCTGAAAGAATAAACTTTGGTTGGAGATGTAAAATAATTTGCCAGTTTGCCCCTGAAGAAGAAAGGTCCATCTTTCGAAAGCGCTCGGGTTATAAGGTTTTTTATCATAATGTTGCAAAATAAAGTATTGTCAAAATTTAGAATCGCTTGTTCTTGTGATAATTAACTCTTTTATGAGAGGGTTGAAGCTCTGGATTTGAGAATTATCGAATGAAATAAATTTCAATGAACAGTGCTGGGTTTGATTAAACAATGCTTTAATATACAAAAAAAAAAACAATATTCGAAAAAATATTGTTAGCACATGTTTTCTAACCCTAACTTATCATTATTCATCTGAAATTGATTTCTTTAAAAGTTACGTTTTAAAAACAAAAGTTGGCTAAAAACTGGGAACCCAAGAGACCCAAAAATTGTTATAAAAAAGACGTTAATTGCAGATTTTTTGTTTTTCACATTCCTCTTCCGGCTTTTAAACCGTAATTATAACAGAATATTTTTGTATCTTATCATCCAGCCAAAATGATGAGTTCTGGTACTGAACGAAAAGCTTATTGGGCAATGACATGTGGAAGACAAAAGATAGATTTGAAATGCTATTTTTTACACAACTTTGATTTCGAATCACAATGGACAAATAAATAAGAATATGGGGGAAAATCCATTTTCAGTTAACTTGCTTTTATAAAGAAAATCATTTTTGTATTTAGAAAAAAAAATTGTTTTAAAATTTTTGAAACTAAAATTATTTTTTCCTTTGGAATATTTTAAGTTCAAAAATATTATAACGACCACATTATTGTTTTTTAACAAGACGCGAACAATCATTTAATGAAAGCTTTAGACTTAAAGCTCACAAGAGACTTTAAATATTGACGTTTAAAGGATGCTTTTCAAAATCACTGGTAATCACATAATTTGTTATACTTATAAAATTAACAAAATTTTTCAGGGTTTAAGAAATAAAAAAATTATCGAGTTTTAATTATTTTTGAAATTTTACCTTACTCAATTTAACTCAATAAAGCAGCTCAGCGTTATTGTAGGCTTTCCATTGAACTGACGTAACCTATATGATGTGTCCATGTGGCCAGGCCAATATATTTTCAGAAGCAGTAACTTTGTTTATAATAAATAACTTGGGACTGAATCGTCTTACAATAAGCAGTCGTAAGAGAAAATTAGTTGAGCTGAAATATCAGCAATGTTCTCGCTGGACATAAACTTTATTGAACTGTCTAGGATGTCTCCAGCTTATATTGTTGTAATCTCAGCAATGTTCTTGCTGGACATAAACTGTATTGAACTGTCTAGGATGTCTCCAGCTTATATTGTTGGAATCTCAGCAATGTTCTTGCTGGACATAAACTGTACTGAACTGTCTAGGATGTCTCCAGCTTATATTGTTGGAATCTCAGCAATGTTCTTGCTGGACATAAACTCTATTGAACTGTCTAGGATGTCTCCAGCTTATATTGTTGGAATCTCAGCAATATTCTTGCTGGACATAAACTGTACTGAACTGTCTAGGATGTCTCCAGCTTATATTGTTGTAATCTCAGCAATGTTCTTGCTGGACATAAACTCTATTGAACTGTCTAGGTGTATCCAGCTTAAATTGTTGGAATCTCAGCAATATTCTTGCTGGACATAAACTGTACTGAACTGTCTAGGATGTCTCCAGCTTATATTGTTGTAATCTCAGCAATGTTCTTGCTGGACATAAACTGTATTGAACTGTCTAGGATGTCTCCAGCTTATATTGTTGGAATATTAGCAATGTTCTCGCTGGACATAAACTGTACTGAACTGTCTAGGTGTATCCAGCTTAAATTGTTGGAATCTCAGCAATATTCTTGCTGGACATAAACTGTACTGAACTGTCTAGGATGTCTCCAGTTATATTGTTGTAATCTCAGCAATGTTCTTGCTGGACATAAACTGTATTGAACTGTCTAGGATGTCTCCAGCTTAAATTGTTGGAATCTCAGCAATGTTCTCGTTGGACATAAACTCTATTGAACTGTCTAGGATGTCTCCAGCTTATATTGTTGGAATATTAGCAATGTTCTCGCTGGACGTAAACTTTATTGAACTGTCTAGGATGTCTCCAGCTTATATTGTTGGCATCTCAGCAGTGTTCTTGCTGGCTATAAACTGTATTGAACTGTCTAGGATGAGATCAAAATCAAGAAGAACATCCGGATTCGTATGGCGGATTTCTTCCCAGAATCCACTAATCATAGAAGAACATCCGAATTCTAATCATCTCTAAATTATAGATAATTCAGAGTATGTAGGATACAAATATCGAAGAGGGAACGAATAAGATGAGTTCACATCTTATGAGTTGTTTTCTCTAATTATAGAACATTCGAAAGCTAAGCGTGAAATAAATGTTATTCAGTAACACACACTCACACATAATGATATACATCTATAGGCCTAATAGTGGTAATTTTAAATATGCAGTTACAAAGTAAGAACTTAACATCATCATGTAAGTGGGTGAAATCCAAAAACCCTAAGCGAAGACAAGACATACTAAAAAAAATTCAAAAACCTATATATAGATGTATAGTCGTGATTTCTCAAAACAAGAAAAAAAAAGAAGTCAAGGAAACGTTTTGTTTATTATCTACTGTATATATTTAACTTACAAAATATTCAAGTCGTGAATATGTTAGAGACTTCGGTTATTAGCCATCTTCCTAAAGTTTACATCCGGGTCACCGTCTGCTAGAGATGAATCAAAGCGTAGCCTCACGGCAACAACATTTTCTTAAAACCATTTCGATGTATAATCACACAAAAAAAGAGCCTCGCTGCAATGATTAATGGCTGATCGCGTCCCAGTTGCTCTCTGTACAATGACTAAGACCAGATGACGTGTGGCTATTCCTTTTATCGACATCTAATGGACATAATGTTAGGCGACCACGCAAAAAAGGGAAAGCGTTATCTACACGCCCGGTTCAAGAAAGGTTACCCGTGTTCGCTAGAAAAAAGTAGAAATAAATTTTCTTCGTTGACGCCAGGCACGAGGCCTCAGCAATATTCCAGTCTGGAGGAACGATTTGGTTCTTCTCGTGGAATCTCAACTCAACGGCTTTAATGTTATGGCCAGTACCTAGAGAACTCTGTGCCAAATGGTTTACGTAGCTTACCATTGAAGGGCTTCTCCACATTAGTAAGGCATATAATATTTCATACAAGTGGACATGAAAAAGCTTTTTCAGCTATCAGTGTATTCCTTTCCTCTCATTATTGAATGACAACCGTCAACGACCCAGCCTAAGCCTAACGTTCCACCTATGCCATTCATTTCGCCACACTAGTGAATGGTAACCGTTCACGACCCGGTCTAAGCCTAATTTTCTAACTATTTTATTCATTTCCACACACTATTGAAAGACGACCATCCGCGACCCGACCTAAGCCTAAATTCCAAATATCTTATTCATTTCGTCACATTATTGAATGGCGAGTACTCATGACCCAACCTAAGCCTAACGCTCTAACTATCCTTTTCATTTCCCCACATTATTGAATGCTGACCGTTCACGACCCAGCCTTAGCCTAATGTTCAAACTGCGCTATTAATTTCTCCACTCTATTGAATGATAACCGTCCACAACCCGGCCTAAACCTGTCTTTTTAACTATCCTATCGATTTCGCCACACTATTGAATGACGATAGTCCACAATCCGGACTAAGCCTAACGTTCCAACTATCGGAGCCTGGCAAAGTTGGTACAGCGAATTAATGCAAGTTACAACACGGAGAAATTTATCATTCTTTGACAGCCCCCCCCCCCCAATCTCGTTCAGAAAAATAATATCTGGCAACTACTATGTTCCATAAAGAAGATGAGGGTTGAACTGGCCAGAGCAGGAGTAGCACAGGGGGCAGACATAGCTAAACCACCCATTTTCCCGAGAAGCTGTTGATGAAGAGGGTCAGTCTGAACTAGATCCAAAGTCCAGCAAAACATAGGTTAAAATAAATAATTAAAAAAAAGCTGCAAATCTATTAATTGTTGACAATAGGGAGAATATAATGACAGATTTTTTACATAAATTACTTTCAGAGATTATAACAAGTTCTATTTTTATTTTTGTAACATATCAAACTCTAACGCAAAATCAAAAATTTCCTGTTTCACCTAAAATCGTTTAATGCTAAGTTTTCTCACCCTAACCGTTTTGTGTATTGTTGGGTAAAATTATATTTCCATAAAAAGTTCACATTTTAAAGTAATATTAATAAGTTATCTTTGCGTGTGAAGTAATGGCTTATCTATTATAATTATTTACTAAAATATAATTCAGAATATTAATCACTGAATGGTCTGTTATGTTTAAATTTTACAATCAAATAATAATACAAAATTACTAAACTGTCTTTTATAGTAAAATAATAAAAATAACTTTTATAGAACGGTACGAAAGTCAACTTGTTCCAACTTATCTTTAATAATCGGGATTATAAAAATTTATATTTGAAATGAAGTTTTCAAAAACAAAGAAGAAATGATGTTGGAGAAATAAATCAGAAAATCCAAAAGTCTTAAGGCTGTGTTGTGTCAGCGAGGTCACGTGACTAGTGTCACGCCACGTTTCTAGAACTATTCTGTTCCTTCATGAATGCCCTAGCATTTACTAGATATATGTTAGTCTGGTATATATATATAAGACGCTCACAACGTGACGGGACAATGTGTGTGTAGGTAGTGAGTAATTGATTTGAAGTCAGAGAGTATTGTTGAAGTTAACGTTCGTTATAGCGTTTGTTTTAGCGCGAATGTTGAAATCAAGTGTATCGTAAAGTTATATTCAGAAAGAATAAACCAGTTTTATTAAGTAAGGACTTGTGTCGCTAAAGTTTCGTCGGAACGAAGTTACGGAAAGTTAATTAACAAACGGAGACGTAACAGCTGTATTATACTGAATTTGGTGTATAAGTGTTTAATTTGGTGAATATGAATTATAAGTAGGATGTTGTGATTTTTTATAATAAAAATAATGAAACTTCTTTGTAGCAGTATTTGAATTTATTAAGAGTAGTATTAGTAATGCAAAAGAATATATATTTATGAAACTTTGTCTTATTTCGTACAAAAATATTATTACAGTGAGGCGTCTAATCTGCTGCTCTATACATCAGAATAGATAGAAAATGCCACTTTAATGGGACCAAGAGAAACTTAGTTCTGTGAGTTTCGTTCACCTGTGTCTGAACATACAATAAGTTAAGCCTTATCACAAAGATATGCGAAGTATACACCTCTGATAATAACAGGTGTCTTACTTCATGAATATAGAATATCTAAAAAAAATGTGATTATAATTTACACGATTTCAATAGTATTTTGTTTTACATAATTCAATTATTTATGACTCGACTGTAGCTACAATAATTCTAACCGTATAAGTCCTGGTTCGTTTTTAAAAGTCTGTATAGGTGACGAAAGACTACAGTCATTTCCTTTGTCATATCGCTACATCACTCATGATTTATTCGCTTCAGTGTTTCAGTGGTGTGACGGTAGGGGACATCGCTGCTGTTGTTTTGATGACATTGGTCGATGTGCTGGGTTCAGAGAACACAGGACTTGGCAGAATAAGCCCTTCCTTCATCCGTTTTTTTTGTTTCATCCTCCGGTTCTGAAACCAGATTTTTACTTGGGTTTCGTTAAGCTGTATAGCTGCTGCGATTTCGATCCGCCTTTTTCTTGTAAGATATTTGTTGAAGAGAAATTCATTCTCAAGCCCTGCGAGTTGTTTGGTGGTAAAGTTAGTCCTACCAGAACACGTCGTGACCGTACCGCTGTTGCTGCATCCAGCCTTGTGACCTGGAAACAACAACAAACAAACGAATAAATGGTGTTAAATCTGTGACTCAGATACTAAACAATCGAAGTTAAATGTAATTTTTGTACATTAGTAAGTGATGAGAAACTATTAAACAGAAATTATTTGCCTAAAATAACCAAGACCCAAGAAGAGGTCAAACTTATAACATTAAATTGTAGGGTAAGGAGTACCTCAAGAGGTAATAGACAGGAAGCAGACTAGACAGACAGAACTTTTACTTTTCAGTCGGTTGTCTAAACCTTGCTGAGTGTTTAGAGCAGTTAATAGTTAAAACAGTGAAGTCAGCTGGGGTTAGTTTAGCTGAGTGTTTAGAGCAGTTAACAGTTAAAACAGTGAAGTATGCTTGAGTTAATTTAGCTGAGTGTTTAGAACAGTTAGCAGTTAAAACAGTGAAGTATGCTTGAGTTAATTTAGCTGAGTGTTTAGAACATTTAACTGTTAAAACAGTGAAGTCTGCTTGAGTTAGTTTAGCTGAGTGTTTAGAACATTTAACTGTTAAAACAGTGAAGTCAGCTTGAGTTAGTTTAGCTGAGTGTTTAGAACATTTAATTGTTAAAACAGTAAGAATGCTTGGGTTAGTTTAGCTGAGTGTTTAGAACATTTAATTGTTAAAACAGTAAGTATGCTTGGGTTGGTTTAGCTGAGTGTTTAGAACATTTTACTGTTAAAACAGTAAGTATGCTTGGGTTGGTTTAACTGAGTGTTTAGAATATTTAACTGTTAAAACAGTGAAGTCAGCTGGGGTTAGTTTAGCTGAGTGTTTAGAACATTTAACTGTTAAAACAGTGAAGTATGCTTGAGTTAGTTTAGCTGAGTGTTTAGAACTTTTAGCTGTTAAAACAGTGAAGTCAACTTGGGTTAGTTTAGCTAAGTGCTTAGAACATTTAACTGTTAAAACAGTAAGAATGCTTGGGTTGGTTTAGTTGAGTGTTTAGAACATTTTACTGTGCCCACAAATGTTTGAATGTTGGATTCCTACAAAATTCAAATTATTTTTATTTTTTTAACGCCAGGGATCCTATAAAATATACAAGCTTATAACACTGTAAGTACTGTTATTCATTACAGGTCTAATACTCGCTGACTTGAGGTACTCCTTACTCTGCAATCTAATATGTTATAACTTTGACCTCTTGTTGGGTCATGAAACTTTAACTTACATTTTTGTATTATATCAAATGTTTGATAATATAATAAAGTTTATAGAATGATACTAGCACGTGACTATATAATAAAGTTTATAGAGTGACACTATCACGTGACTATATAATAAAGTTTATAGAATGATACTAGCACGTGACTATATAATAAAGTTTATAGAGTGACACTATCACGTGACTATATAATAAAGTTTATAGAATGATACTAGCACGTGACTATATAATAAAGTTTATAGAGTGACACTATCACGTGACTATATAATAAAGTTTATAGAGTGACACTATCACGTGACTATATAATAAAGTTTATAGAATGATACTATGACGTGACTATATAATAGAGTTTATAGAATGATACTATGACGTGACAATATAATAAAGTTTATAGAGTGACACTATCACGTGACTATATAATAAAGTTTATAGAATGATACTATGACGTGACTATATAATAAAGTTTATAGAATGACACTATCACGTGACTATATAATAAAGTTTATAGTGACACTCACGTGACTATATAATAAAGTTTATAGAATGATACTATGACGTGACTATATAATAGAGTTCATTTAGAGACACTATCACGTGACTATATAATAAAGTTTATAGAATGATACTATGACGTGACTATATAATAGAGTTTATAGAGTGACACTATCACGTGACTATATAATAAAGTTTATAGAATGATACTATGACGTGACTATATAATAAAGTTTATAGAGTGACACTATCACGTGACTATATAATAAAGTTTATAGAATGATACTATGACGTGACTATATAATAAAGTTTATAG
>NW_013673338.1:0-3878 GCF_000517525.1 Limulus polyphemus
AACACCAGTTGTGACCTTTGTAATTACCATATCAACACCAGTTGTGACCTTTGTAATTACCATATCAACACCAGTTGTGACCTTTGTAATTACCATATCAACATCAGTTGTGACTTAGTAATTACCATATCAACACCAGTTGTGACCCTTGCAATTACCATATCAACACCAGTTGTATAAAATACTGTTAACACAACCACATAGAAAATTGACAAAATATCCTAGATCATGGAAGAAAACAATTTGGTAGTGATACTGGTGTTAAAACAGACAACAGAAGAGCTCGGCAGTAATTTCAGACTATCCTATACACTGACTACCCTGTATGATGGCATAACTTCGTCAATAATCTTCTTTTTGGTGGCATCATGAAGCTGAAGATACTCTGCAATACATAACAGAGGTGTTTTGAATTGTTTTAATAATAATTAAAAAAACAGTGGAGATGTCTTTTGCAGTTTCTAGGTTATATCCCAAACCATCTAAATCTACTTGGACCTATGGTTCGCCATGTGTTACTAATTAGTCACTCTGTCCTTAAAACTTGTTCATCCTAGCTAGCTGATATCCTGAGAATAACTTGCTTTTGATTTTTCTATTCATTGAATCATGAAAAAAAAGCAACAATGTCCCTATGAGGAGGACTCGAACCCCCAAAATTGAGGTTTGCTCTGATGCCTATTCCAGGGTTCTCATCTTTTCAATACACTGTCACCCAGAATATAAGAGAGGACTAAATGCCTCTTTAAAACATTTAATGAAAACACTTTAGTGCTCCACTGAGTTTTACCTTACAAATCTGATACAAATAGTTTATTGTCCAGCTTTTATCAGTGTGTGAAGAAGTTATGTATATCCTTGAGATCTAGGTCAAAGTTCTGAACATTAAGATTTTTTTGGTGAGAGTTTGGAAAGTGATTGAACTTTCAGAACCTCTTACCAACTGGATTAATATCCTTGCATCAGATACCTAAAACGTTAGCCGTTTCTGGCTCTTTGTCAATAACTTTGAAAGTGCTTGATTGGCAAATAATGTACTACTATGCATGTCAGTTCTGAAGATAATCAAATTTTCAAAACTTAAGAAATATAAGTGACTTTTGCTTCACTAATTTCATGTATCCTGCATACACATGAGAAGAGTCTCTTCTTAGAAGAGGATGTCAGTGGAGCCTTACACTTGGAAGTTTGCTGAAGCTATACCTATTGTTGCTTAGAGAAGTGTTATCTGACTTGGTCAGCACAGGAGCAAAATAAAATCTGTGGGCCAAACCATTTCTACTGGAATATCCCAAAGGTGGGAGTAATTAATGATGTGACATATTGTGTTTTAGTTGTACATGGAGTAACCATCCAAGTCCTTTGGCTAAAATCCTGAATATTCAGCTACCAAACACTTGATAAATTTATTCAAACTGTTTGGAAATAATGTGGCATATAAATGACTAAAAGTAAATACGAAATTTTTGAAAAGAAAAATGTAAACAAAACTATGGACTGAGGATGATATATAACATAGAATTGTATTATAATAATAATTCCAAGTGAACCCTTGTACTGTAATTAGCCCTATCTAACTGTGTTGATGTCACTAGGGCTAAATGCTAGGCTTAAGTTAGCATGTAAGGATGATCAGATTGGTTGGTTGGACTTGTGAAATTGGTTCAATGGAAAGAGGGAGCTTTTTGGAATGAATGGTTTACATTTAAATAGGGTAGGAGCTGGCTTGCTTGCTTAAGCTCTTAGTATTAACTCGGTTGTAAGGGAAGTTTTAAACTAGAACTAGACAGTGATGAGGACCAGAAAAATATAAATGCAAAAAGAATAAGAGGCAGAGAAAAGTTTAGCCTAGGAAATTAGTATAAAAATAGTTATAAGGATAGGCTTAATTGTTACTATTGTAATGCTAGAAGTATAAGAAATAAAATAGATGACTTTAGAGCACTGGTTGGAATGGAAGATTTTGATATAATGGGAATAACTGAAACATGGTTAAACATAGATGATTTTGATGACAGGGTTACAGGCTATTTAATAGGGATAGAGTACTAAAGAGAGGGGTAGGAGTGGTTTTATATGTAAAATGTGAGTTACATCCTGTTGAAGTTGAGGATATCAAAGATAATAAGAAGAATGAATCCATTTGAGTTTCTATTAGTGGATATAAATGGTAAAGACTTTTAGTGGGAATTTGTTACAGACCACCAAATGATACTGATGAAATTAGTGAGAAATTTACAATGAGATTAAGATTTCAGCTGTTAATGAAATCATAATTATGGGTGATTTTAATTTCAGGCACAGATTGGGAAATGCTAGAGTCAAACTATGAGGGAGAAAGGTTTTGGAAACTTGACCAATTAGTCAAGGAACCTACTAGAAACAAGGGTATTTTAGATTTATTGTTAACTTCAAATATA
Source organism: Limulus polyphemus (assembly GCF_000517525.1). NCBI lineage: Eukaryota > Metazoa > Arthropoda > Merostomata > Xiphosura > Limulidae > Limulus > Limulus polyphemus. The sequence goes on from NW_013673338.1 coordinate 2,421, forward strand.
GAAATAATTGAGAGGGTGGAAATTGGAGAACATCTGGGTGCAAGTAATCATTGCTGTATTATGTTCGATGTTTTGCTGCATATGGAGATAAGGAATAATGATATTTTGGTTACAAATTTCAAAACAAATTTTGAAAGGATGCGACAAGAATTATCTGTTGTGATTTGGGCAGCTGAGTTATTTGGAAAATTGATAAGATGTGGAAAATGTTTAAAGATAAATTTTTAAATATTCCAGGTAAACATATTCCTTTACAAAGAAAAGGGTAGCTGCAAGTAAAAACACAGGTTGGCTCACAAATATTATAAAGAGATAAAATTAAAGAAAAGCATCATAAATTTAAGAAATTTAAATTGACTGGTATGATGGGAGATTTAGAATATTAAAAAAGTTGGTGAAACAGGAAATTAGGACATCAAGTAAGATGTATGATAAGAGGTTGGCTGAAAATATAAAAATTAACAATAAGGATTTCTTTAAATACATTGAGGGTAAACAAAATGTTAGGATGGGGGTAGGACCCTTGAGGGATGACAAAGGAAGGCTAGAATCTGATGGGTTATTAAATTTTGGTTTTTAATAAAGAAGATTTAAGCAGTATTCCACATCTTGAAAACTTAATAAATGGAAACGAGATGACTGCATTAATTCTGAGCTTGTTAAAAACAATTGGGAAATTTTAAGAACAATAAGGATCCTAGGCCAGATAATATTTCCTTAAGAGTTTTGAAGAATATTAAGGATTGGCTATGTAAGCCATTTGCTACTGTTTTTTTGTAAATCCTTGAATAGTGGGCAGGTACTGGAGGATTGGAAGTTTGCTAATGTCACTCCTCTTTTTTCAAAGGAGGTGATAAAAATTGTCCGAGTAATTATAGGCCCATTAGTCTTACATCAGTTGTGGGAAAAGGTTTAGAAAGTCTGATAAAAGATGCTTTGCAAAGTCATTTAATGAAGTTTAGAATGTTATTGAATAGTCAACATGGCTTCACTAAGGGAACATCTTGCCTTACAAATCTTTCGACACTTTTTGAAAAGGTTAATGCTTATGAAGATGAGGGTAAAGGTGTAGATTTGGTGTATCTGGATTTTCAAAAAGCATTTGACAAGGTGCCACATAAAAGGCTTGTAAAAAATTACCTCTGTAGGTGTGGGGGATAAGTTAACAAATTGGATAGAAGAATGGCTGGATGGAATAAAGCAAAGGGTTGTTATAAATGGAATTCAGTCAAACTGGATTAATGTTACAAGTGGGGTACCTCAGGGCTCAGTCTTAGGACTTTTACTCTTTTTGCTTTACATCAATCACATAGATGAAGGAATAGTCAATAAATTACTTAAATTTGTAGATGATATTAAAGCTCTTGGGTGTTGTTAACTGTGAAGAGGATGCTGCTGATTTACTAAAGGATTTAGATCATTTAGTGAGTTGGTCAAATAAATGGCAGATGGGTTTTA
>NW_013673338.1:4878-7443 GCF_000517525.1 Limulus polyphemus
TATGTGAGAGGTGAAAATTTCTTTTCAAAATTATTCATGTATATAGATTTAACATTAGTGAGATGGCTGTGAAATGTGAGGCTAAATTGCTGTTACTCTAGTTATACATACTCCTGGGTCACTCCCATTTGGTGTCACATATGCTTTCTTGTGGAAAGTATTCCTATAGTATACATATTTGGCATATACTGTATAAATGTAGGCATTGATCTTAACCATTGGTGAGCTTTGTGAAACCTCAAGGTTATATATATGTATGTATGTATGTATATATATATATGTCCTCTGTTTTACTTTTGAGATGACCCACACTGATGCGGGGAGTACATGCACTCTGGTAGAGATGATGCTATTATATTTTGTGTATAGTTGTTGTGTTCTTATTTCGAATGATTCCAGATCCTCTTTTGGGTCACCTGATAAGAGTTCTAACAAATTTAGAAGGCAGTGCTGTGTATAAGTATAATTCACACATTTATCTTTGATTTAATATTAATAGATATATATTTTACATTATGTTTGCTCTCTTTCTTCAACCTAATGAATCACAAGTTCAGATTTAATCAATGATACATTTTCTGTCAAACCTCCTGTTATTTTTGAGTTGCTACTATTTTCTCTGAATAGGAATTCAGTGAATTTGGAAAAACTAAACTTATTAATAAATTGACTTGTATGTCAGTTTGTTATTTATAACTTTCTTTTTCATATACTAGGCTCTAAATTATATTATTCCTGGTAGACAATATTAAAATTACAACTACTTGAGTGTCCAGTAGGCAATAACATCCGACCAATTAACATTCTGGAAAAATACAAATAGACCAAATGTCTGTTAAACATTTTGGGAGTAATGACTCACAATCGGAGATATTTCTCACAATGATTTAAAGAAAAAAGTTTGTTTGGAATTAAGCACAAAGCTACACGATAGGCTATATGTGCTCTGCCCACCACGGGTATCGAAACACGGTTTATAGTGTGGTATGTCCATACGTACTGCTGTGCCATTGGGGAGCTGTTCATAATGTAACTAGACCACAATAATTGGGCTGAGAAAAAAACAAACGTTGAATCTACAGTTGACCATATTATATAATGAAAAGAAAACTGCGTCTTAAAATAATCAATTTTTCCCTTACTCTTAATAGCCGATATAATATGTATAACAACATAAAAATATCCAATTATTACGTTTTGATTATTTAAAAAATATATTTGTTTTATCATTTATTAATAAAAACATAAGCTTATGGCGATACGTTCTCCATCTAGTGATTAAATAAACAATTCACACACATACTCAAAACTGTGCAAATATTTCGCCGTCAATAAATCCAGTGAATTACAAGAAACAAATGTGAGATTTTTAACGTTTTGAATGAAATGTGTGTTATTTAATAAATAAATTATTGTAAAATTGTCACATGCACTTTTGCCAATATTAATATTATTATTATCGAATAACACAACCATAATTTGTCGTTATATATATATATATAATGATGCAATGTGTTGAAATCATAATCTCAAACCCAAAGTTTGCAGTTAAAAAAAGAAAGGATAGGCCAAGAAAAATTAATTACGTATACCAGTATCAAAATGATCCGAATGTCTGCACAGTAATTTTCTTTACTATTCTTTGTTTAGGATTAAACTTTAAAGATATGTATTGTTATTTTATAAGATTTGCATTAAGAAAATATACCAACGTATAATTTGCAAAAAATTATAAAAATTATGTTCTTTATCTTCTTTAATTTGAATCAGTACGAAACTACCGTAAATGTTATTATACATGTCTTTATTAGCCCGAAAAAGGGGAATTCCTCTACCATTAAAAGGGGACGTCCCTTCGAGTTAGTATTATACATATCACACGTATAGTGAATCTACAGTATTATAACGGTGTCTCTAGTAAGCACAAAGTTTTCAAGGTGAGTATTATTAGTAACCCTAATATAAAGCATGAATCCTAATATACTTTGAAATTTAATACTCAAAAGTGAACTTCTTTGTATTAAAGTTTCCCAACATTTTAGTTTATGTATGAACGATGTAAATGTATTAAGTCTTATAAACTTACCACTTGACAACAGATACTATTTAGAAATTAATATTTTATTTAATCATTATGGACGAAGCTTAAAATATACATACATGTTATTAAATGTTATTTCTATGCTTACGTATAAATTTAAATGCGCAAAGGTGTTTTTAATACTATCAAAATTACATGTTATATAATTTTTAAAAGATAATTGGCTTACACAATGATAGCCCATAGTGTAGCTTCTTGCTATGGTTTAGATACTAATTTAAGTTTCTTGTTCTCCAAGTAAAATTACTCCGTTAAGAACTCAATGAGTTATGGTTTGAGAAACTACTTGTTTACGAGCATACTTACACGAAAGGAAAGGGGTAATTGTTTGAAAATCGTTGTATGTGAATGTACATGTAGTAAACTTCCTTGTACAGCCCGACGTTATAGTATACTGTTACGTCTCCGTTCGTTAATTAACTTTCCGTAACTTCGTTCCGACGAAACTTTAGCGACACAAGTCC
>NW_013673338.1:7619-9638 GCF_000517525.1 Limulus polyphemus
GGATAGTTCTAGAAAGCGGAGGGCGTGAGAATGGTCACGTGATCTCGCTGACGCAACAATACTATAATATCCAAAAGTGTTAGACATACATTAACCAATGACCTTTTAACTCCATGAAACATGGCAAATGGATTTTAATTATGATAAATGCAAGACATGTTTACTCATTCAGCTATCTTGGATCAGCATGTTTACACATTTAGCCATTTCGGATCAGTGCTATCACACAGTTAGCCATCTATATATTTACACGTTACTTGTCTGTTGATCTATTCATTTACACCTACCATCATGAATAATGCACTAGATAGATAATTATTGAACATTTGAATGAAATACGTACAACTCGAAAACAATTGGTTGTCGCTGTTTCAAACACCAGACGAATCAAGTTATAAAAATAATATATAAGTTTGGAATTGGAAAAGAATGGCGGTAGAATTTATAGGGTGTGTGTGTGTGTGTTTTCTTAAAGCAAAGCTACATCGGGCTATCTGCTGTGTGCACTGAGGGGAATCGAACCCCTGATTTTAGCATTGCAAATCCGAAGACTTACCGCTGTCCCTCCGAGGGACAATTTGCAGAAATAATAGTGTTAATTAATAAATGCAATATAATGCATGTGGGTCATCATAATATGAATTATAAGTATAACTTGGAAGGGCATATCTTTAACAATGTTATGAAAGAAAGAGATCTTGGTGTAATGGTTGATCAGACTCTTAAGCCATTCAAGCAGTGTGCTGTTGTTCGTGGTAGGGCAAATAGGATTTTAGTTTGTATCTACAGAAATATTGAATATAAGTCTAAAGAGGTTATAATTTCATTGTACAGGTCATTGGTTAGGCCACATTTGGAATACTGTGTTCAGTCTTGGGCTCCTTACCTTAGGAAAGACACTGAATTGTTGGAAAGGGTTACTAGAATGGTGCCTGGGATGGAGGGGTTGTCATACGAGGAGAAGCTGTGACCTTTCAAATTGTTTTCTCTTGAAAAAAATAAGAGATAGAGGAGATCTGATTGAGGTGTTTAAGATTGTTAAGGGAATTGATAGTGTTGATGCATCATCTTTTTTCATACTTAATGGCGAAAATAGTAGGACTAGGGGACACAAATATAGGAGTCAACTTCAGCTAAGACAGATTTATTTTTCTAACAGGGTGGTTGGCCTTTGGATGTAGAGGGAGTAAATTTAAGTGAGTTTAAGAGAAAGATTGATAAGTATATGAATGATAAGGGCTGGCCTTAAGATCTTTTTAAACTTATTTATTTAATAGTTTTAGTTTAGTTTAGAGAATGAAACAGCCGCGATGGACCAATAGGTTCCTTATTGTCCCAAAACATTATGTTATGATTAATATGTCTATCGTTGGGTGGGTTATTTTGGATTGTATGGCAAAATAATGCCAAGTCTAGTCCACACACAATATAACAAATTTATTTATTTATTCAATATGTGAATGACGTTTGTTACAAACTGCGTTCACTTGTAATCCTAATTTCATAAAATAACTTTCTATCATAAACACCGAAACTTATGTAGGCCTAGGTTAAAATACAACATTTCAACAAATATTCCGAGATAATGGTATTTACGCCTAACTTATTTGGCTTAGATCGATAAATTAACACACCAATTCACTGAGTAACTGACTAGTGGAATAGACACGATAACTATCTCCGAATAACCTTTCTGACATCGAACTACAACCTAGTTCCCAAGTTTTTATGTCTTTAGGGTTTTTTTTTGAAATAAAAATAGATATTAATCTGCTATAAGAAATCAAAGTTCCTAATGTTTATTATTTTACTTTTACTTACAATTATTCATATTCATAATCTTTGTTTGTTTGTAATTAAGCACAAAGCTACACAATGTGCTATCTGTGCTCTGCCCACCACGAGTATCGAAACCCGGTTTCTAGCGTTGTAAGTCCACAGACATATGGCTCGGCATGGCCAGGGGGTTAGGGCACTCGACTCGCAATCTGAGGGTCGTGGATTCGAATCCCCGTCACA
>NW_013673338.1:10081-15297 GCF_000517525.1 Limulus polyphemus
TCTTGTAGCTTTGCCACTAGGGGGCGTCTTGAAAGACTAACAAAGAACGAAACAATACCAAAATATTGGAGTATCGTATATGAAACTTTAGATAATAACACGTAAAAAAATGTTGCATTCAATATTTTTATGGAAATACAAAAATGTTAAAAAGCAAACAGGAATTATATTTATAAATTGGTGTCCTTCAGACAAGAGATAGTGATATTTTAGCGGTTTGTATTTCACGAGAAATTTAACTTATCGCATTTATGACGCTAATTCACTTTCTGAAACTTTCATTGTTTATTTAGATGACCAAAGACGATCTTTTATTTCAAGACTTTTTACTGTCTTACTTGGAATTCGCTTATTTTCCAAATCTGTTGTTCTGGAAGAACCGCAACGAAGGTATATTTGGAATTAAATGGATTAACATGAAGTCAAGATTGTCCAAGGAAGAGGATTTCGTGTTGTTCATTGTGAGTTTATTTGATCATAAAGAAATATATGTGTTTTTAAACACTGTTTATGCTTAACATCCGGAAACACTAGTTTTGTTTAAACGGTACATTATATGACCTTTTCCATTACACAAAGTATCCAGCCCTATATATTGAAACACTTGTTAAGATTATGAATTCTCTTTGAAATATTTCGACTATTATTTGATAATTATTGCTTTCTTAAATTTAATTCCGTAAAGGTTTTATTGCTCTTAGAATTGTAAGAGATTTTATTGGACTTGTTGAACATGGCCAGGTGGTTAGGGCGCTTGACTAGCAATCTGAGGGTCGCAGCTTCGAATCCCCGTCCCACCAAACACGCTCACCCTTTCAGCAGTGAGGGCGTTATAATGTGAAGGTCAATCTCACTATTCATTGGTAAAAGAGTAGCCCAAGAGTTGGCTGTGGGTGATGATGACTAGCTGCCTTCCCTTTAGTCTTTCACTGCTAATTAGGGACGGCTAGTGCAGATAGCCCTCGTGTAGCTTTGCGCAAAATTCAAAACCAAAACTATACCTTGTTGAACGTTAGTATTTAATAACTCTAAACGAAGTTACCATCTTTCATACAACGTTACAGGCTCTTCAAAAAACCTTTGTACTGTTTAAGTTGTTACAGATCATAGTAAAACTTTTTTACATTTTATGACATATTTCAATCAGCCTGTAATCCTTAGAGCTTCTTCCTGTAGACGAGCATGGCATATTGGTTATCATACCCAAGCTGTTCTTGAGAGTTCCTGATTCGCGTCCCCTTACCATAAAAACAGTATGCACTAGGGATTCGTGGGCCTACTTTGGTTTGGTTTTAATTTCGCAAAGATATTCGAGGTCTATCTCCGCCAGCCATCCATAACTTAACACTGACAGACTCAATACCGGATTAATGCGTAGGCCACCTAGGGCCCCGGCCGTATTGGGATCTCGCCGGCCACCCAAGTATAGGAATTATAGTTCGTAAGACCAGCAGAATAGAGGCGAAAGTGAGTTATTACTAATATTATTCCTAAATATTACATGGGCCTAGTGCCCCACTAAAACTTAAACTGGCCCTGGATAGACTAGAGGTCTTGGTTTGTATGGAATTTTGCGCAACACTACACAAGGGCTATCTGCGCTAGTCGTCTCTAATTTAGCAGTGATAGACTAAAGGAAAGGCAGCTAGCCAACTCTTGGGCTACTCTTTTACTAACCAATAATGGGATCGACCGTAACTTTATAACGCCCCCACGGCTTAAAGGACGAGCATGTTTGGTGGCACGGAGATTCGAACCCATGACCCGCAGATTGTGAGTCGAGCGCCCTAACCACCAGGCCATGCTAAACCGAAAATTGTTGTGCTATTTATTTTGTTACAGATCACAGTGTAACTTTTTCACGTCTCATGGTCCATTTCAATCAGTGTGTAATCCTTGGAATTGTTTCCTAGAGACGAGCGCGACATAGCGTTTAACTTGCCAGGTAGTCATGACTATGCTATACGAGTGACTGTCAAATCTCACTATTCGTTCAGATAAGAGAATCCCCGGATCTCGCGGTTGGTTCTGTTGACTGTCTTCTCTCTACTCTATCAGTTCAAGATTAGGGACTTTTATGCATAAATAGGCCTTTGTGTAGCTAAATGCGAAATTCTCAAAACAAATAAATTTTCATCGTGAGTAATTCTGTTATTACTAAAATTTCTGTTTCTGATAAACATCTTGGTTCTGAATAAATATTAGCTACTGTTGTTAATTCCAACATAACTGTAAATTTCTTGAACAAATTATTGCCTTTTGATGAGGTTCCCAAATGGTTAAATGGAAGCTTTAGGGTTTTTAACCCTCCAAAAATTAGGGTCGATCTTCCTACAGTGTAGTTAATTCATTGTACAGTTGTAGGCTTAACAACAAACTTCCAGTGTGATTAGATTAGAGTTAGACCGACCAGATACACCGCTGGACACTATTTGCAAATCACTAAATATATATAAAGGAGATGATGTGTGTCTCTCTATATATACATGTGTGTCTATATGTATGTATGTGTACTTATGGGTATTATATTTTAATTGGCCTGAGATTAATGTTGCTGTTTTTTGTCAGTACTTGCATTAATTCTTATAATATATGACCATATATTACTGGATTCATTTTAGGATCAGTCTTGTGCATATTTCAGGAATGGGACAAAAAGGCCATTATGACCCAAAAAATCCAAAATATTTCACTGGCGCAAAGGATCGATTTCGGAGTAATCTTTACAAGATGATAACTGATAAAAAACTGAAACTAGAGAAAAAAGGAAACACCAACACAAATGAATGTCGTTTTTACAGAATTATTGGTAAATCTTTATTGAAAAATTTATATACAAGCTTTATTTTATATTTAGTTTCTAATGAAGTATATATATTCTTGTTTGCAACACCTTAAATTCTTCAGATTTTTTTTATAACAAACTTAAATTTTTCCAATAGTCTGACAGGTTATTAATAATTCCAGACTATTTATCGTACGTACTCTGTAATATATTAATAATAATCTCATGCAAAATATTTAAATAAAGTAACTTGTATTTTCTTGCTGTCATTATTCTATAGATATGTACTTTAAACCTTTTCTTTATAGATCAAGAGCTGTTAAATTCGGTTTCTATCAGCAATGCCACTGCATTAGACCAGAACTTAACTACTAAAATTATTACAGAACAAAGGAACGTTTCAGTAGCTTCTCCGTCGGTTCTCAACCAAAATGAAGAAATATGTATTTCATCAGATAGTGTTTTAATTATAATTATGCAAGAAAGCGTTGTGGACACCGTGCCCTCAGAACCTGATGTTGACGTTTCCGAAGAGTTCATGTCACAATACAAAACGGGCACTGGGAAGGATTCACAGAATAAAAACACGATTTCTAAAGAAGAGGTAAATTTTGAACAAGTGCAAACCATCGTCATGGACCACCAGTCTCCAAATCAAGACTGTGGACTGGGAAAAGACATTACTGAAAAAAACTACACCACACAAAGCAAGGAATTTGAAGAATTAGATCTAATATGCAACACTTTGGATTATAGAGATCTTTTCTCGGAGGTGGAAGAAAACTTTGTAAATTATCTAAATAATCCCAGCATTCTGGAACCTTCTCAAGTAAAAAACAGGCCCGTACTAGAAAACCAACTCGATTTCAATGTTTTAGGTCCTGATACCGAGTCGCTGTACATAATGCAGCCAAGTGCATCTTCTGAACCAGAAATGATTGATAACAATTATTTTCGTGGGATAGATTTTTTAGAAGATTCTGCCAATTTTGAGGTACGTCATTTTTTTAAATTTTCTGACAATAAAATACGGTTATTCTTTATTTTATTTATTGTACTTGAAAACTAAATTTTTCGTTTTTTTTTTATTTCGTTTTTGCCTATAATTTGTTTATGATGAATATAAAAATATATCATATACACTACTTTCTTATGCTCTACCATGACGCCCTCTGTTGGTCCAGCGATAAAACGATACTGGGGGCTTGTAAGTAAATATTTCGAGGTTCTGTTCCTGTGGCACAGATAGCCAATTTACTGTTTTGAGCAAAACAGCAAAATCAGCCAAAAATGTAAGCTAGTATTTTTCAAAAAAACCTTACATACACTCGCATGATAACAACCAGCCATCTATTTGTTGCCCCCCCCCCTCAACCCCCAGTGGCACAGCGGTAAGTCTGAAGGTTTATAACTGGGTTTCGATATACATAGTAGGCAAAGCACAGGTATCCTATTGTGTAGAAACAAACAATCATTTGTCATTTTTTTTTTTTTTTAGAATCCAGGATATCGTTTTTACGTAGACACCAATTTCATACATTCACTGCTTGTTTAGATAAGCTATCTAAAATATCATACATATTTTTAACTCAATACTTGTTATTTATTTTATACCTGTACCGGTATTGTAATTATATTTTAATGAACAACAGTTCCTGATATTCAATTGCAGCGTGTTACCATGGGAAATTCATAAAGTATACATAGATGTATTTTTGAAAGAACATACAAGAATAAAGTATGAAAAAAAAACAACAACACGCTATCCGTATTATAGCCACCACGAATATCGAAATCCGGTTCTTAGCATTATATGCCTTCAGACTTGTTCCTGTGCCACTAGGGGGCCAGAAAAACAAACAAACATCAACACATATTTTAATTGATACTATTATTTGCATTTTGAAATTGCTTTATGGTTACAAAAGTTATGTTGTGTTAAAAAATAAAGTATATCACACAGTATTAATCTTAATATGGCTTCGATTTCTCTTCAATAGGACCTTATGGAAATAATCAATGAGGAACTGGCTATTGAAGATGACGAACTAAATAGAGCTTAACGCTGCTGTACATGTTTTGTCTGATATGTTGGTTGTAATGGAATAGAATAAATTAGGCGTTTATTTTGCTTTGTATGAAAGGGAATTTAAAATACAGTTTGAAACGAAACGTGTCGACGATTTTATGTAACAGATACCAACAATTCAAATGATTTTGTCTGTATTTGCTTAGCATTTATTTTTTCTAAACTTAATTGTGTTGGTTAAATTAAGTCGTGAAACGATCCCCCACTTTGCGGGTGCGGACGGACGCAAAGCACTAATTGCAAGACCTATGGACGCGTTTTCTTGGTAAGTATTAGGTCGTTGAGAAATTAATGTCGTTTTTTTTTTGGATGAAAAACCGAAACAACTTATATATCAAAACA
>NW_013673338.1:16222-20220 GCF_000517525.1 Limulus polyphemus
TGATGTTCGTTTTTTGGGTGGTGGTTAATGAAAGTGTTCCAAAACGCGACATTACTTTTAGGACGACCTAATACAACCTTCAAATAAATACCCCTATTAGTTTTATATTAGTTTTTAAAAAACAAATTATATTTTCAAGCTTAATTCTGTTTTTAATTGATATTTACAAGTTACGCCGTTACCGAATATGCTCGTCCTTTCAGCAGTGTGGGCGTTATAAAGTGAAAGTCAATCCCACTATTCATTGGTAAAAGAGTAGCCTAAGATTTAGCGGTGGGTGGTTTAAACTAGCATCCTTTCCTCTAGTCTATCACTTCAAAATTAGTGACGGCTAGCGCAGATAACACTCGAGTAGCTTTGAGCAAAATTCAACAGACAAACATTAGCGTACTCAGGCTCGCCGACAGAGGGGGGAGGCAAAGGGAGCAACAGGTTATGCTGTAAACCCGCAAAGCATCTTTAGGCTATATCTTCATTTAATCATAAAAACAAACAAACATAGTTTTTGGCTTTTCTTTGCATATAGACGCTTGATACATTAAGAACGACTGAAATAATAATTTGAGTAATAATTAATATATAGTTGTCACTTTATAGATTTAATAGATATTTTTTGTTACTTTATTAACGTTTTTACGCTTCTACTGTGAGGTAAAAATGACTGCTGCTATGATTTTGTTTGTTTATAAGCTCGTTGTTGTCCTAATTTAGGATCTTAGTTTTAATAAGTTCTTTAAAATGTTAAAAAAAGAGAGAGAAAGGGGGCCCGACGAGGATGTATGTCCAGGGGCCCTTGCTGGCTCTCGACGCTCCTGAAAGTACTTACACTAAGGCCTAGGTGTTATAGCACACCCTCCCAAAACGAAGATTTTAATATTTTAAAAATGGAAATGTTCAGAGCTTTACCGCATTTCTATAAGAATTATGGGTTCGGAATGTACTTAAAACTGAAATAGAGTAAACAGGAAACTACACTCAGCACTCTTAATTTAGTATACAAATATTTAGTACATAAATATTTTCCTAGTAATGTCGGTGTACGCGATGAAGGGAACGAATTTCTCGAATACCAGGAAAGAGGATTTGTTTGAAGTTAAGCACAAAGCTAAACAATGGGCTACCTGTGCTTTGTCCACCACGGGTATCGAAACCCGTTTTCTAGCGTTGTAAGTCTACAGATATGCTGCTGTGCCACTGAGGGGGGGGGCATTTTTTTTTTTTAACATGCACAATCGGTTATTAAAGAAATGATTTATTAAAGCAACATAAGGCCAACCATATAAAAAGTAACTGCCACTTATGAAAATACTTAAAATACAGTAAGTATACAAGGTTTAATATTGCATACATTATAATTTTACTGAAACCAAAAAGGTTTTATAACTTTACAAATTGAAACAACAAATCCAGGATTTTTTAGCTACAGCTGCCGTTAGAGTGCGTTCCTACATATAAGTTATCAATAAAGTATAAGGATAGAACAACATATGTTTACTTTATTGTTTAAACCCATCTCTTCCATTCAAGGTATCCTGGTGAATCAGCGATAAGTTTGCAGGCTTACAACGCCAAAATATGGAGTTCAATTACCCGTAGTAGGCATAGCGCAGATAGCCCATAGTGTTTGTTTGTTTTTGAATTTCGCGCAAAGCTACACGAGGGCTATCTGCGCTAGCCGTCCCTAATTTAGCAGTGTAAGACTAGAGGGAAGGCAGCTAGTCATCACCACCCACCGCCAACTCTTGGGATACTCTTTTACCAACGAATAGTGGGATTGACTGTCACATTATAACGCCCCACGGCTGAAAGGGCGAGCATGTTTGGTGGGACGGGGATTCGAACCCGCGACCCTCAGCCCATAGTGTAGCGCTGAAACAAAGAAACAAAAGTTTTTCATTTAATGCATTTGCAAGCTTTAACAATTCCAAAACGCGCATTCTAAGCCTGACAGTTACGAAAGAAACATTGTAAGGACATATTTATAAGAATAAAGATAAAATTTCCGAATAAGTTGCTCGAGAAATTTGGTAGCCTATTGACATTAACACGTAAGTCAGAAGAGATTCAATGTCCCTAATATGCTGTTTCGGCGTTATAAATGTAGCGAGTCCGCGTCCAGAAATTAGAGACCACCTTAAATTAGTGTCTGTATCTCCAGAAGCTCTTCGCTATAATATAAACTACAGTACCTTTTTTAAAACAGCCATTTTGTCAGAGATAACCGTGAATAATGTAACAAATCATAGTTGTTGCTATTGTTTTTATGGTGGATGTAAAATGAGTATACGATTACAAAAACTATTGGTGTCTAAGAGTTATTGGTGAGGTTGGATGTCTAAGAGTTATTGATGAGGTTGGATGTCTAAGCGTTCATTGGTGAGGTTGGATGTCTAAGAGTTATTGGTGAGGTTGGATGTCTAAGAGTTATTGATGAGGTTGGATGTCTAAGCGTTCATTGGTGAGGTTGGATGTGTAAGAGTTATTGGTGAGGTTGGATGTGTAAGAGTTATTGGTGATGGTTAGTGTCTAAGAGTTATTGGTGAGGTTTGATGTGTAAGAGTCATTGGTGATGGTTTGATGTGTAAGAGTTATTGGTGATGGTTTGATGTGTAAGAGTTATTGGTGATGGTTTGATGTGTAAGAGTTATTGGCGAGATTTGATGTGTAAGAGTTATTGGTGAGGTTTCATGTGTAAGAGTTATTGGTGATGGTTAGTGTCTAATATTTATTGGCGAGATTTGATGTATAAGAGTTATTGGCGAGATTTGATGTCTATGAGTTATTGGTGATGGTTAGTGTCTAAGAGTTATTGGTGAGGTTTGATGTATGAGAGTTATTGGTGAGGTTGGATGTTTAAGAGTTATTGATGAGGTTGGATGTCTAAGCGTTCATTGGTGAGGTTGGATGTCTAAGCGTTCATTGGTAAGGTTGGATGTCTGAGAGTTCATTGGTGAGGTTTAATGTCTTGTATTTTCACATATAAAGATTATAATTTTTCTATGGGGGATTGCTCGCTCAAAAACAACAAATTAATATTTAAGGCTAAGGACATTAAATCTGATAAATGGAGCTGATCAGACATATGAAGACTGAGCTTTTAGAAAAGATTACCGTATTCATCTTTCTGGGCTAGCAGATTGTACTTGTCTGCTTTTGATTGGAGTGTATTTGTGATGGCACTGTATTATCATTCCACTGGATTTTTCTCCAGTTAATTTTTAAGAATATGGTTTGTATAAACAAACACGTGTCTTAAAATCGTGTCCTTACATTGTTACTAATACATAATGTGGTGTACTAAGTGAGGACAGGTTTCACTGTCGCACAGTAGTAACGGTTTCTATCATTGGGCAGTGTCATGTAGGTTTCACTGTCACACAGTAGTAACGGTTTCTATCAGTGGGCGGTGTCATTTAAGTTTCACTGTCACACAGTAGTAATGGTTTCTATCATTGGGTGATATCATTTAAGTTTCACTGTCACACAGTAGTAACGGTTTCTATCAGTGGGCGGTGTCATTTAAGTTTCACTGTCACACAGTAGTAATGGTTTCTATCATTGGGTGATATCATTTAAGTTTCACTGTCACACATTAGTAACGGTTTCTATCAGTGGGCGGTGTCATTTAGGTTTCACTGTCACACAGTAGTAACGGTTTCTATCAGTGAGCGGTGTCATTTAAGTTTCACTGTCACACAGTAGTAACGGTTTCTATCATTGGGCAGTGTCATGTAGGTTTCACTGTCACACATTAGTAACGGTTTCTATCAGTGGGCAGTGTCATTTAGGTTTCACTGTCACACAGTAGTAACGGTTTCTATCAGTGGGCGGTGTCATTTAGGTTTCACTGTCACACAGTAGTAACGGTTTCCATCAGTGGGCGGTGTCATGTAGGTTTTACTGTCACACAGTAGTAACGGTTTCTATCATTGAGCAATATCATTTAGGTTTCACTGTCACACAGTAGTAACGGTTTCCATCAGTGGGCGGTGTCATGT
>NW_013673338.1:21009-27903 GCF_000517525.1 Limulus polyphemus
CTGTTACACAGTAGTAACGTTTCTATCAGTGAGTGGTGTCATTTAGGTTTCACTGTCACACAGTAGTAACGTTTCTATCAGTGAGTGGTGTCATTTAGGTTTCACTGTTGCACAGTAGTAACGTTTCTGTCAGTGAGCGGTGTCTTTTAGGTTATACGGTGAAACTAATAATCCAAAGCTCAGTCCATGGGGTGATTTAAGGAAAGCGTTTTATATTATCTAACTATCTTATATATATTGTGAACCGTGGTGACTGTCCGAACGTTTGTCGGTCTCGCGTTTACGGCGGCCGCTTCCTCTGCTGCATTTGAAAAGCTGCGCATGCAGGCAAAGCTCAACATTCACTTTTGAAATGACGGGAGAACAAGCATGAATAATGTTGATACCAAATTTTATATCGCAAACAGGATATACTACACTAAATTGTCAAGAAGTAATCACACTGTCATTCACGTTTCAACATGTGATGGAACTTGCAGAATAAAAATGTAGATTTATCATATGTTATTGTTGAGCGACTCTTAGCATGACTGAAATGCTCAACAATTACTTTTCGCGATGCACATTATAAATATCATTAAAAGTATCTTTTTGTGTAACACAATTAACCTTTTTAAAGTCTATGAAATAATTTTAATTGACAGATTAACTTAAACTTTTCCCGTCACTGGGGACGGGTACTTTTGCTAGATTAACTTAAACGTTTCCTGTCACTGGGGACGGGTACTTTTAATTGTCTTGAATAATTCAGTTGTATATTCTATCTACCTCAGGTCACTATATTAACGACTAAATGCATACGGTGTGTACGCGCTTCAAACCTGAACAAATAGTTTCAGTGCTGTGGGAAACTGTGGGAAAAAGAGCGTACATTTTCTTCTTCCTGTATTGTATTGGCAACATTATGAAAATATCTTTGTTGCCTAATACAGTTTGATAGTTATTGTGTGCTTGTGTTTGAAATCAAACGCATATTTTCTTTCTATAAACTGAATAGATTCGTCAACATCCATTAGGTAAACACTGGAAATCGACACTGGATGTCGTGATTGTGCAAAATCTACAGTTCTATGGTTTTCATTGGTCACCTGTTTCAGGAGGCAGCTGACGCGTTTTTTCGTTAATTGATTGTAAGAAATAAGGCGCTGAATTATTCAGTTAATCTTCTACCATAAGTTCACCAAGCGATAGGCCTAACTTCACAAATAATGTTAGTCTTTTGCTTCACCCGTATTTCTAGTAAGTTGTTGAAACACAAACACAAAACTGAAGTAACAGAGAACTGATTAACACTAACCTAATAATAAAACCTATTCAGCCTAACTGTCACTTTTATATTGTTCAAAAAATTTCCTAAACCCTCAAGAAAATACCAGACATCACGCATTCATCACGTCACATCAAAACTCCCTGTAGCCAGAATATAAACGTCTAAATTAAGATAATAGTAATAATAATAAAACGTTACATGTAACAATCATAGTTCTTTGTTTGAAATTATTAACGTGAGTACAATTCATTTGTTAGTAAAGGGTTAGAAGTACATTTCGATGGTAACTTGAGACAAGGTTATAATTCGTTATTGTTTTGTTAATTCTGTCAGTATAATGTAATATAAAAAATATTGTAAACTGTTTTTTCTTTGTAAAATTCAAACTTTGTTTAAAGCTTATCTCCCAGTGCGACTGCGGTAAGTTGAGGGACTTACAACGCTAAAATTCAGCGTTCAATATCCCTTGGTGGATACAGCGGATAACCCAATATGGCTTTGTTCTAAAACAAACAAGTAAGCATAGACTTTTTAAAGTTTACCTAGTTTTTTTTGTTGTTGTTAAAAATCAGCAGAGAGTTATATTTTGAAATTCAATAATAATCAATGACAAAAGTGTAACTCGTATAAAAGTGATTTGTCTTTCGGTATTCAAAATAAGGCCTAACATTGTAATAGAACGTAAGATTATTATTTCAAGGCTTAGCATTGTAGTAGAACTGAAGATTATTATTTCAAGGCTTAGCATTGTAGTAGAACTAAAGATTATTATTTTGAAGGCTTAGCATTGTAGTAGAACTGAAGATTATTATTTCAAGGCTTAGCATTGTAGTAGAACTGAAGATTATTATTTTGAAGGCTTAGCATTGTAGTAGAACTGAAGATTATTATTTCAAGGCTTAGCATTGTAGTAGAACTGAAGATTATTATTTCAAGGCTTAGCATTGTAATAGAACGTAAGATTATTATTTCAAGGCTTAGCATTGTAGTAGAACTGAAGATTAACCAACTTAATAATAACTTTAGTTTAAGTTTTTCCTTGAAAATGTTTTTTGTTATGCTGTTAGCACTGTAGGGATGTATTTCTAGTCACGACCCGGCATGGGCAGGTGGTTAGGGCGCTCGACTCGCAATCTGCGAGTCGCGGACTTAATCCCCCTCCCGCCAAACATGCTCACGTTTTCAGCCATGGGGGTGTTATAATGAGACGGTCAATCCTACTATTCGTTGGTAAAAGAGTAGCCCACGAATTGGCGGTGGGCGGTGATGACTATCTGCCTTCCCTCTACTCTTTCACTGTTAAATTAGGAACGGCTAGTGCAGATAGCCCTCGTGTAGCTTTGCGCGAACTTCCAACCAAACCACCCACTCAGACTTTTGCCGAGATGTAACACGTCTCCTAGTGGCTCAGCGGTAGACGTGAAGACTTATAACTCTATAAATCAGGTTTTGATACCCGTGGTGAGCACAATACAGATAAGCCATTGTGTGGCTGTGTGCTTGACTACAAACAAAGTAATACTTCCTACAAATGGTTTCTCTCCTGACTTATTTTGGTTGAAAGTAGCTAGAATTGATCTCTAGAATTTAAAGTGTTTTAAATTCTCTTTGCATATTTTGTGTGGTGAAAATTAATTCAAATTATTTTCTTTGCTAATATGAATGCATCAGTTGTTGGTTTAAATGTTGAGATGCTACGATTTTATTTTATATCTAAAAATTCGATGATTCTTCCTTAAGTTTTTGATATTACTGTTATATATGTGTCTGTATTAGAGACTGTAAGTTTTAAAACACTTTTTTTTGCTGCTTTCAATTAGCCATTTAGTGTGTGTGTGTTAACAATGTTATCTTCCACTTGATTTGCTAGGTTTTTAGAATGCCAATAAACACGGTATTTTGTTTTTATTGTCGTGGAACTTTGTAGAATTAATAACGAAATTAAAGTTATGTTACAGTTGAAGATGTAGTTTTATTTCATATCACAGATGTACATACATCACAGTGGTGTAGAAAGGAGTTGCAAAGTGGGGTGTTTGGCTAGACATGGAGCCAAAAATTATATAATAATATTGTTTACAGCTTCTATATAAGTCAAATATGTAAAAGTATGGGTGCTACAGAAACCCCGGTTCCGACGACTCCGCATCAGATGTATTTGTTTGGGCTCCTTTATAAAGGTGCATATACAAGCAAGAATCGTTGGGCAGTTTAAAAACAAGAAAAGAGAATTCGGGTTGTAACTGTTCCCATTTGTACATATACTAAGCGTATGAAAGTATAACTTTGTATATTCGTTTGTAAACATAAGGATGTTAGAAAATCTCAGTTATAATTTATATTCATAATTTAAATAATATCTATTGTACGTCTTAGTACTATATATATTGCGTAGTGATCTGGCACTACTTTTTTCTTGTAAATGTATATAACTTTTTCAAGTAAAACTGTCTTAGTGGAACAACTCGATATAGTACAAAAGATACTGGGAAAATATAGAACGTGTGATAGAATGCTACTGGATCAAAAATCTGGAAATCACGAGACTACTGGATCAAAAATCTGGAAATCACGAGACTACTGGATCAAAATCTGGAAATCACGAGACTAGGCCATTGAATCTATTTAAATATATTTTTATGGTATCCTCGGCAAACTACAAATAGGCCAAAAATTCATAATGAATACATAAAAAGGAGAAATATGGTTAGACATTGAACTGGGCTTAACGCAGAGCGAAGAAAGAAACATTTCTTCACTTTCAAATTTGAGCCCAAATCTGTCTTTGTTCTCTCCTACTCCAATTATATAGCGGTTCGATTCCTCGCGTTGGACACAACAAACATGGAATATAATACAGGAATTTTAGATACCTTATTATTTATAGGACAACAGTAAGTCTATGGACTAAAAACCCAAACATCCGGGGTTCGATTCCTCGCGTTGGACATAGAAGATAGCCCAACGTGGCCCAACAAACATGCAATATAACACAGGAATTTTAGATACTTTATTGTTTTCTAACAGACCCAAATTAATTATGAATTAATCAAAGTTTCTAATATTGTACATCCACACTTTTCTAAAATATTATAATGTAGTAATTTCAATAATTACTGTACTGAGTGTAGTTCATTAAGTCTTGACCAGGTAAATACATGTCTTATTACCTTTATGTAAACTCATAAGTTTAAAGGAAAAATCTACCATGATTTGATACCAAACAAAGCTTGACGACTATTTTTAAAGTATTACTATGATATTTTCAAATATCAGTAAGTTTTCTTTTTCTGTTTTCTGTTTAAGTGTGCAATTGTTAATTCAAGAAAAAAAATATTTCCGCAGTCATCAGTCTGACGTAACCATAGTAGGTTGAATGTGTTTGAGGACAATACTATAAAGATCCATTTTGTTAATTGTCTTTATTATACAGACGGAAGTGTAGTAGGCTTAACTGAATGAAACAGAAATGTCTTTAGAACTCGAGTTCAGGAAACATTAACTGTAATATACAATATTTAGCCTCACGCCATCTGTAGTATACAGTGTGCTATGTGTAACCCTTACTACAGCAGGTGGCTCTAAAATAAAACTTTGTGTATTAAACTGTTTCCTGGCTTTCCTTTTTATTTTATTACAAAATTACATTTTTCGACGCCCTTATTACGTTGCAGCTAATAGAAGAAATCGCAATAACAAGAAGCATAGAAAAAAAGTTATGCAGAGTTAAATCTGAATTGACAAAAATTGACCAAGGCCCGGCATGGCCAGGTGGTTAGGGCGCTCGACTTGCAATCTGTGGGTCGCAGGTTCGAACCCCCGTCCCACCAAACATGCTCGCCCTTTCAGCCGTGGGGCGTTATAATGTGACGGTCAATCCCACTATTCGTTGGTAAAAGAGTAGCCCAAGAGTTGGCGGTGGGTGGTGATGACTAGCTGCCTTCCCTCTAGTCTTACACTGCTAAATTAGGGACGGCTAGCGCAGATAGCCCTCGTGTAGCTTTGCGCGAAATCCGTAACAAACAAACAAATTGACCAAAGATAGCGAATACAATTAAAAATCAAGCAAAAAAAAAACCACTATTCATCCAAAACACAAATAAGATGACAAGTGAACTGTTGATGGACAACATTACTCTCTAACTGTGTGATATACGCTATGTAGTCATTCCATAGTAAAAATAGGGAGAGCACAGCCTCCAGCCATCTTTACATCTCGCTAGAGAAACTAACTACCTGAAACTAAACCACATAATTTTACAATTCTACCTTCCATTACTAAGACACTGGAGAATAAGTTGCATACTATAACTAGTCTCGCTACTGTATGCGAATATGTGTGAACGAATACCGAGAATTGTAGATGAGTATTTTACGTTCATCTGTCTAAATTGAAAGGAAAAGAAACACGTGGTATGTTTGATATACCACGATATAATACATTGGACAGATGAATTTTTAGCGTTTTGAAAATATTAATATTTAGGGGTTTTTCTTACTGGAAGAACCTTTTTTTCTCGTAGTTATTTTTTGTCATCGTCAAAATATATATATTCTATGAATGAATAAGTGGTAATCTCAAATGTCAACCTTATCTCACAGTTACCTGATCTTGCAACAAATAGAGAATCAAGAACCTAGTATATGTAAGAGCAAGTGGAATAAAAGAGGCACAGCACGGTGTTGAAGACAAAATAAAACTTTTTTTTTCAGAAGAACAAACAGAAGAAATGCTGATCAACACGTAGCAGACTATCGACAAGTAATGCAGAATTAAAAAAGGTTAATTAAATCAATTTTATTTAGAAACAAAATAAACTGTACTTGTGTCTAAAAGAAAGTTAAAAAGTGCACGATCAGAAAGTTAGGGGAAACAAAAATGAGGTTCCACAAATAAGTCTGGACTCCTTTTAACAGACACAGGTGTATTTGAAAATACCAGTGAATCACATTCTTTCTTTAGACGACAATCAGAAAGTCAGATAACAAGAATCTAGAAGTATCTGTGCTCTATGTGATTATCATGAAGTAGTCCTTTATAGAGTTCTTGCATGTGACATCATAACACTTCCTGTTTCATTGAGTGACGTCATATTAGACGTCAAGCACTACCTTTTAGAAATCCATATCAATATAAAATTCAGTACAGCTTCAATTCTTTCAATGGTGTAAACACCACATTTGGCATAAGATGTGGATCATAAACTCATTTTTTTACGTACATTTCTGGTATTATTTATAGAATAAGATAACAAGATAATAGAAGACAAATTTGTCATTTTTAACAAAGGATAATGTAAACATTTCATGTTCAATATGGCAGATTAAACAGCGAAGCTCGTGACTTTGTGATGTCAATCCAAGATAACACACAAAACACGTGACATAGCTTCTGAGATAAGATTCTCCTAAAAAAGAAGCACCTTGTGCTGAATTAACACATGACATTGACTAGATTTAGGATGTTACAAATTAGAACTTGCATAATCTTTTAAATTTTGTAATTATGGAATATATATATATACAATGGGAGAGTTACATTGTAGTTTTTGCATACAATAAAATTTAAATAATAATGGCTGGAGACGGCTTAAATGGGTAATGAAGAAAAACTTTAATATAAG
>NW_013673338.1:28671-32540 GCF_000517525.1 Limulus polyphemus
CAAGATAACACACAAAACACGTGACATAGCTTCTGAGATAAGATTCTCCTAAAAAAGAAGCACCTTGTGCTGAATTAACACATGACATTGACTGGATTTAGGATGTTACAAAATAGAACTTGCATAATCTTTTAAATTTTGTAATTATGGAACATATATATATATATATAATGGGAGAGTTACATTGTAGTTTTTGCATACAATAAATGTTAAATAAGTTCCCCCAAACTAAATGTTTTAGCATTTGATGTTCAGAAACTACCAAAAAAGATTTAGAAAAAAAAAAATCGTTCTTTACTGAAAGAAGTCACATGAAGTAACTGTTGTTTTATTCTGCACTATGTCAGATATTTGCTGTAAAGGCTTGACTTAGGACTTCCTTGAGAACTTGGGTGCTTTTGGAGATGAGCTACATCAACTGAATGGTAAAGTCTACCCTACAATGGCATCTAGGGATCATGAAGACATCTTTATTGATACGTTTGTCAAGGGATTTCTGGCAAGATCATGAGGTGCCATTTGGTCAACTCGGACAAACTGCAGGAGAAGAGAAAGCCAACAGTGGTAGCTGTCATAATCACAGAAACATGTGCCACTCTGGTCAAGTCAGTATCTTTCCTTGAGCTTGAGCCCTGCTAAGAGCAGGACCACAGCTAACAGTTACTAACATTGCAGCACAAGCGTGCTGGACACCAGTGAATGGGCAGGGCTCTATAGGCCCTCCCATGATATTTGTACCATAGCTCATGCCACCACCCAGACGTCACTTCAGAAATGAAGACCATTACATCTGCTATGGCTGTGGGCTGTTGGGACACTTTCGAGCAAATTGCCCATATATTGCCAGAGAATCAAAATAGATAAAATTTGCTGTTCTAATCAAATGCACAATTGGTGTAGGTTTAACTGCTTTTGTTTGGTTTCAGAACCCTAAGAGAGCCTGAGTCGGGTCTATCTACGGATTCGGGAGAGCACGGCAGACATTTTGTGCCAAAAGGTGTAGTGGTCAGCCCAGCTGGGTGGTGTTTAATATATGCTTATGAAGATATATGGTCGAGTAATGGAGTTTATGGATAGTACAGGAGTGGACAGAACCCTGGTGGATATTGTTATGTGTCAGGTATTCCGAGGAAAACTATTACACTGGACAGTGAACACTCATTTCTTTCTAGCAAATGGAAGCATAC
This sequence comes from Limulus polyphemus, assembly GCF_000517525.1. Classification (NCBI taxonomy): domain Eukaryota; kingdom Metazoa; phylum Arthropoda; class Merostomata; order Xiphosura; family Limulidae; genus Limulus; species Limulus polyphemus. Next base: position 29,859 of record NW_013673338.1, read on the forward strand.
AAGATGTTTCTGACTATGACTAAGTCATGTGAACCACAGAAGGAAGGTAATTGTTGCAGACTTTGGCTTTGGCATTGAGATCCTTGGGATAGACGTGTTTCAGAAATTTTCTCTCGGTAGGAAAATCATCCAGTGCCAAACAGATTGAACCCAATAACAATAATACGGACAAAGTCTATTGCATTAGCAAGTTTTAACGTGGTTGTTGAGCTAACACATGAAACATGCCATGTTTTACCCATAAAGCAAACAGCGGTAACATGGACAGTAATCTGTTCATTGAGATAAAGCAAACAACAGTAACATGGACAGTAATCTGTTCATTGAGGAAGGAAGTCTTAGTGCTGTTCTCCAGTTATGGATGGTCGTTTCTCTAGTTTTGGAATAGTCATCAAGTGTAATAAAAGTGAAGATAACTGATACAAGTGATAATCAAGTGGTAATGCTAATGTGGTGTCCATAATAGCGTAATCAAAAGTGAATACTCAGTTACTATAACATCTGAAGTCGCTGCATGAGGATTGTGCCAAAAATCAAGATTCAACACAATTGCAAAGTATCAGGTATCTGATAGTTAAGTATGTAAATGTATCTGGATAGGACTACAATCACATGCCACCACATAGAAACAGATTATGTGAGTCTGGTTATACAGTCTGGTTCATGCAGGCTTTTCTAGAGCACTATAGATATAGCCAGCACAGAGGTATAGTAGATGTTAAAGGACTGAATCATACAGCTTTCAAAGAGTGTATGCTCATCTCCAGTGGTGATTGTAAGGAAAAAGGATAGCGTGAACAGGTTTTGTGTGAATTTCCATTGAGTGAATGTCGTAACACACATTCATGCCTTTCTGTTGCTGCAAACAGACAAATGTCTGGACACATTGACAGGTGTCCAATTGTTAAGCACTTTAGACCTGACTTCCAGATAATGGCAAGTCAAACTGAATGCTAAGAGCAGTGCCAAACTGCTTTCAGTACTTGAGATAGTTTGTTTGAGTTCTGTGTCATGCCATTCGGCCTGAGTAATTCTCTGAACACTTTTGAGAGGCTGATGGAGCTTATGCTGAAGGAGCTGCAATTAAAAGATGCCTGGTCTGTGTGATTAATATCTTGATGTTTGGCCAATTGTTCGAATCTGCTGCTATGGACTTGTACATGGTTCTATAATGGATAAGAACTTAAAGATTAAAGCTAAAACACAGGAAGTATGTGCTTATAAAATGAACGCAAAAATAGAATTTCTTAATCATATAGAGGAATGAGATGGTGTCTTGTCTTAGAATAGCACCAGATACTGCTTGTCCTATACAGTGCCATAAAAGAAGGGAATGTTGGTGTAACGGTTGATCAGTTTCTGAAGCCAACCAAGCAGTGTGCTGTTGCTAGTGGTAGGGCAAATAGAATTTTAGGTTGTATCTACAGAAATATTAAATGTAAGTCTGAAGAGGTTATAATTTCGTTGTATAGGTCACCGGTTAGGCCATATTTGAAGTATTTTGTTCAGTATTGGGTTCTTTACCTTAGGAAGAACATTGAATTGTTGGAAAAGGTTCAGAGGAGGGTTAATAGAATGGTGCCTGTGATGGAGGGGTTGTCATTCGATTATCACAAATTTGGACAACTGGTGTTAGTACATGTAATGCCTAGAATGTTAACAGTTTGAACAATCAGAAATGTCTGCTAGTAACTCAAAAATTCATCTGAAAGAGTGTCGTGACCCTTACTTTCTGAGGTATCGAGTGATTTTTGACATCAAAATGATCATCGATATTTCTCGAGAATCACTTATTATTAGACAAAGTGCCATAGTTCTCCAGAAGAGACTGCAGTTTGTTCGAAAGAAATTCTCACCAGTACAGTTGTCCGTGTATAACTCCTCCATTTTAAAGTAAGGAATCTGTGTTCTTTATCAAGTAGAAGGTAGATTTGATGTCTGTGAATAAAACGGAATAAATCATATTTTCTTTGGGCTTGTATATAGTTAGTTTCCTGTGATGCCAACTAAAGTAAGTGGATTGAGTGGTGTAACGAAATATTGACCCAATGATTCGTGGTTAGAGGTTGTCTCGGATACTAAAAGCAGATTTATTGTGGACTGTTGTATTTAATCCAGGCTAGTTTGAGTGTCTATTGATATATGAAGTAACAATATGACGAATATTAATTCAGGTGACGAGAATTTTAGTTGAAAAAGTTTAAGTTAGGCTAAAGTATACCAGTAATTATTTATTTTTTAATGCCTGTAAAACGCTATTGTGTTTCGCTACTCACAGAGGGAGACGTGTTACCAAACTGTAACTACTGACACATAGTTTACAAAACTATCCATGAATCTTTCTTCATGAAACATATTCTTGAATATATCACGAATAAAAGACATATTCTTGTTCTAACTATAAAAGGGTAAAATTTCATACTTTATTGCTGACACAAAAGCTTGTTGAGATATTGTACTGTTACGACAGCTGAAGTCACGTGACTGGTGACACGTAATGATCGGGGAACATTACGAATAATCCAGTATTTGCTAGGCGCCCTCTATTCTTGTATATAAGTGCACCAGACAATGAATCGGAATAGAATAGCAGACAGAGAGATTGAAGATATAGACGGACAATTGAGTCAAGCGCGGTAGTAAGTAAAGTGTGTGAATCGTTCGTTGAGAATTATAGCGTGT
>NW_013673338.1:33393-38082 GCF_000517525.1 Limulus polyphemus
ATATAATATACATAACTTGCTTCAAGAACCAAACTGCACAAACGTGGTTTAAAAAATTACAGAAAATAAATTTCTAATCATTTTTCAACTGATTTTTTTAATACTTCAGAGTTGAAATTTATTTAATAAGAAAGTTTTATTCATTTCATTTTATACATAAAATTTTTTCAAATTACAAATCTTGATTTGTGGTTTATTTCCTCTCATTCCAAACAAAAACATTAGTGTTTGTGAATTTCTAGCATAATACGGCATTTATAGCCCTCTATGAGAAATATGGAAATAGGTTTAACAAAGCAGCACCAATATGAACCTTGTAAATTCAACACAAGTGAATTTTCATTGATTTTAACCAATCAATGTTTCACACCCTTGGTTGTCATGATATGATGTAAATGCCTTTATCTCAACTTTGAGAAATCATAGCCTAGTGATTTAAATAAGTAATGAAATCTTTCTCTGTTCTATGCAACTTTTTTAACTAATATGGCTTCCAGTTCATTGAAAATTCGCATACAAGATCAGAATAAAGTGATAAAAGGTTAACTTTTTGATATGATGCTGGAACAAAATATTTGTAAACAACTTCCATAACAATTACAGTCCTGATTGTTTTTAAAGTTTGCTTTATCATTTTATACTTCATTTGAATAATGCTGTTGTAATATAATATGAAAATTTTTTTATCGAACAAAATGATGTAGGCTTAGTTATATAATTTTGCACTCGACCATTTCAAGTTTTGTTTTGTTGACAAAGCTGCTGATTGTCAGGCCATGTTTACGTTAGGTCTTACTGGACTAAGTAACTGACTGAATGAGTAAAAAAATCACAAAAAATGCATATCAGGGAATATAAAATGGGTTTATAACTTATTGCATGTATTTAACCTTCTGATTAACAACTTTTAAAAGTCGGGTTGCTTATAATTTTCATAGGGTAAATTGTTATTTTTATTATACATCAGTGATTGTAAACACAGTGAAATTAAAAGTTAAAATTTACAGTTTTATACAATAAAAACTTTATAGGAGGGTTTTACAAAAACTGTACAACACATAAGTTAATAATTGAAACCAACAACAAGGGTGAATATTTTTATTTTCTTCTTAAATAATACATATCATAAGGAAATGTTTTCAAATTTTTAAAAACATTGCATAATAATAAGATACTCTATTAGCAGAAGTTACATCATCTTTAGAAAGTTGTCTCAAGTTTCAAACTGTTTCATCCAGTAGTTGTTGTTTTTCAGTGCTATAAAATACACCATGTAACAAGTCCATTGAATTAATTCACCCAGACTGTTTCAAAGATAACGTCTGATATTTCAACTTGAATACTGTTGTGGATTTAATGATTCTTTAACTATATTTTATTTCCTTAACAGTACTATTATGTTAACATTAATTAAGCATGAAATAGTCTCCTGCGCAGAGATTGAAAGTAACGAAGTATTAAGACTGTTTCATCTATCGACTACTCATATTTTGTAGTCTAAAATTTATCTTCATTTAAATGTTTAATTCACGACATTTTGGCATATTATTTTTACACCGATACAAGTGTTGTGTATCCCCGGTATTTATACATAACTGTGTCATTTTCAGAGTTCGCAGATTGAATGATTTAAAAGAGTGTCCAGTAAATTTTGGTGTTGTCACTGGATAGTTGGACTCTTTCTAGTTATTTAAATTAGAAAATTTAACGTATTACATTTTATATATCCGAACTAATAAATTTATTTTCAAAAAAGTTTAGTTAACTCTACAGTTTCCCAGGTCGCTGTAGCTTTTGCGTTCTATTAAATTTTAGTTTTGTTAATGTTATATACTGTTGGAGTGTTTTAAAAGCAATATTATTTCTTGAACTTACACTCTAAGAGCACTTAATAATATGCCATTTTCTCAGTTTTATTTTCAAGCCGAGCTTATGGTATGTCTGAAATGCTTGAACATGGTATATTATAATATTATATGAAAAATAAATTGAATAAATTATAAAACTTTGTCACTTTGACCCAAAAACAATGTGCCGCTAAATTTAATGTAAACATTTTACTTGTTGTTTGTCAGAGCTTTAAAACTAAAACCTTTATTTACTTTCGCATTATTTCTGAATCTATTGGTATGTAAGCTTAATTCGCAATATTTTTGATGCTACTAGTTGGCAGGGGTGAAATTCTAAAAAAAAAGAAAAAAGTAGAGGTACTTAGCTGGGTGTAGTGGACTTGTTTCTGAAAAACCGCCTTAAAAATAAGTTTGGTACTCAGTACCAGTGAGTACCAGCAGAATTTCACAATTGCTAGTCAGTATTTAACAATTTGTGAGTGTGTGTACCCTAGAGGGAAAAAGTGTTGCTAAGTGGCTGGTTTGTTTGTTTGTTCAATTTTAGCTTGATTCTGTTACTTGTAGTCATTCAACGTTATAGACCAGAGGTTTCGAGGCTTCCGAAGGCGAGTTAGTGACGATGTCGGAGTAAGAATTTTAAAATAAACCTTTGCTTTGAACTTAATGGTAGTCTCTGTGTTTAATGTACTGGCCTTTAATTCTTTTAAAACTTGAACTTGGAAGTTATTCTTGTCTTATAATTTGAGTCGGAGTTATACTGTGTGTTAAACTTAAACATACAGTCCAAATATCTGGATGGTACTCCTTTTTTATTTGTTCATAGTTTTTACAATTTGACACATACTGTTTTACTTTTAATGGTAGGTTTAAGTGTTAAATTGTTAAAAGAGTACCTAACCCAGTACCAAGGCTTGATTAAGGTTAAATTGAAGCTTAGCATTAAAACAGTAGAAATTTACTTGAAGTTGAACTAGAATCTATAGAAGTTGGAAAGTATATAAATTATAAGAACCCTGGTGCCTAATTAATATTTTAAGTATTACTGAATCGACTCTTACATTTACGAGTTTGTGATTTACAAGGGTATCTACATGGACTTTCCACAGTTCCACTTCCAGTCTCCATAAGCTATATATTTCCTTTACATTAGGCCAAAATAGCCCAACTGTCAATTTTATTTTATGATTAACTTATCTAAAGTATCTTTTTCAGTTTCTGAACAAAACTACTTTCTTACACTCTGAGTCTATGTACTCTCTTGTGCCTTGTGATGTCAAAATTTTCACTGGCATTGCATGGTAAATTGGTATAGTTATACATTCTTCCAATTACAATATAAGTTACATACTGATTTGTAGTCAATGAATTGAATTTTTCTTGCAGTGGTGAATAGGTTTGAAAAAGGCAAGTTTCAGTGTACAGAAAGTGGATGTCAAGTCAATTCAATTTGACAGGAAATTTATTTTCTGCTTATACTTAAAAGTCCTTTAATAACCACATAAAATGTTTCAAATTGCTTTATTATGGAGTCAACTATAATGATCAGAATGATTTTTATACACAAAATATCAGATTTAAACTTATTTTGTGTGTGTCATGTGATATATTCATTGTGATGTAGAAGTTGGATCTTGTCATTGTTCATGCAAGTGTAGAGAATTAAGGTTTACAACTGAGATGTAATATATTTATAGTTTTCTAAAAACTAAGTGTTGTTCAAACCTTGTTATCTGCCATGAACTTATAGATAAAACTTTTTTTAAACTATGTACTGATGTTAATTTCCTTTAATGAGTTAATCATAGTCAATGTCACCCATCTAGAGTCTCTGTATTTTCTAGTCTTAAGGTCTTTAACTATAAAGACTAGAAAATATTCATGTTTTACAGCATAAAAATGAGCAAGAAATTACCAGAAGGCCAATATGTTGAGCCCACTAAAAACCAGAGGAAACCAATCTAAATTAAATGTAGCTGTAACACTACTATAGCTGTTCAACTATGGATTTAATGAATTAAAAATGACAGACCAACTGTTTGACTAGCTTGTAACTTCAACATATACAGAATTCCTGTCCAACTACTTTATATCTTTAAAATATTGTTAAATATTAAGACTACAGCTACCTCAATAAACTCACTTTTCATTATCAAATAGTATTTATGAATTTGAAAGGAAATCATTAAAATAATCGTTTGGCTTATGAGAAAAATTAATTTGTAGTAACATAAATTTAATTTAGTTTTGGAAAAGTAGAGTTAAATCTAAATGATTGTGATTAAACTTCAGAACTGTAGAAATATTTATTTGAGAAGTGCTTTGAATTCAGTATTTTCAGTAGGTATTGTTTAGGCTGACCATGTTCTGGAAATGAATTATGTAATGCTTCCGGTGGTGTAATAATAAAACAGAACTGGTATGGCATTGCAGGTTACAATAAAATTTGTCATGTTTACATCCCAAAGTCTGTGACATGTAAAAGCCGACAAAATGCTTGCAAACAGTTAAAAAACAAACAGGAAATGAACTTGTAACAAAATAATACCGTGTATATAGCATATTACAACTCGTTCCTACTGATTCATTGCTGATGAACACCTTGCCTGTAATATACTGTGAGTATAATTGATAATAATCTTTTGAATAGACGTAAATGGTAACAGAAGTAGTATTTGCCACATTATATTAACATTTTGCTACTCTGCTCGTTTGATAATTTTCGGTAGAAATTCTTCCCGAGAAACTTCAGCGATACAAGTCCTTTCTTAAATAAAACTAGTTTATTCTTTCTCAATACAACTTTGCAATACACTTAATTTCCACAGTCACTTAAACACAC
>NW_013673339.1:0-1911 GCF_000517525.1 Limulus polyphemus
ATTGGGGGGGGGGTAATGAAAGTGTTCCAACACGCGACATTAATTTCTTGACGACCTTATACATTGTTGTAGAACTGTAGGACAATTCCAGAAAAGACCGCAGGCCCAATAGCCTTCCGCAGGAACTAGCAGTTATACCTGCCCAGAGGGTGAGTATTTCTGCTAGTATAAATAAATGAAATGCGTTGTTTTTTATGTAAATATCAACTTTAACAACTCATAAGTGTATAACTTTGTTATAAGTTCATATCTTTGTTATTTTTCGATTAATTAGTCAAAGTTAAACTAAATTCACTTAATTTCTGTGATCTATGCCACTATAAATGTTATTATGTTTCAAAAATATTTCCACTGCCCTATAGTGGCTCAATGGCAAATCTTAAGGCTTAAGGTTTTCATGTCCCTCGTACACACAACACAGATGGCCCATTGTGTAGTTTTGCGCTTAGCAACAAAACAAACAATATTTTTATCGAGTATTCAGAAGAAAGAGTCTAAACTATTGACTTATTAGAACAATTAGAAGCTTATTCTTTTTCAACTTATCACTGATATATGTGGGTCATTATTGTTTTCAACACCTTGTTTACCAAGAACTTGAGGCAATAAAACAACAATAGGCTATTCAAGAGTTCAATACATTAAGCAATCCCCGCGAGAGCCTCTTTTGTAACTATAAAACATTCTTTGTTAGAAGTTCACTAATCTAATACATACTTGTTTGTAGATTATCATAGGTATATATATAAGACATTTAAGTATGTTCATGTTGACATTTAGCACAATTATAAAATATGTTAGAATCTAGGTTAAAATGTGTGGAAAGGTAAAAGTTATATTTTAGATAAAAACTTTCTCTGTGTTATCTTAACACATAGATAGTGTAATAGTAAAAGTACAGTAATATATATATAATTGACTTCAAATGTTGGTGATTTCTGATAAAATCTAGTTATATCTAAAACCTCCAGTTCACGTTACTAAACAAAAACACATAAGATCAAACAATTTTGATAATGCTCGCCCTTTCAGCCGTGGGAGCGTTATAATGTGACGATCAATCCCATTAAAAACGATGAAACAGTTGAGCCTGTAGACTCGTCTTCTTCATTTAGAAAAGCAATGTGTCAAGCCCTTTACGATAAGCTACCTTACGAGTACAACGTTGTTCTGACAAGTTATTCTTTCAAGAATAAGGTTAATAACAGAAAGAAATATAAAGTTCACAGACCAGTGCAACGTCTGAAATATTCTGAGTATGGAAATGCATTAATTCTTGCAGTGAAATGTTTACATAGATACAGTACTGGAGACTTTAGGCTAAATAGCTTATTTAATTACACATCAACAATATATCGTAAAACCTGCTCCTTTCTATTTTCTATTGCACCCTATATTACACAATATACAAAACGTACTGCGACAACAACCCCCTCACTTAACTACTAATGAAATCGAACCTGTATCCATTCACTTACAAGTAAATTATTTGTGCACAGTTAAGAGTCAACCTGACGTGTATAATAAAGTTCATGGATATTTCAGAATAAGAAATGGGTGTAGCACTAGTAATATAAGACATTTCACCCAACCCAACCACAGCGAAATTCACTAACTATAATGTATTGAAGAAAGTAAGACCACTAAATGTGTTTATATAAAAGTAATAATTCCTTGTATAGTGCGAACTTGGAAACACGTTAAATACGCGTATCTACTTTACAATAAATACATCACCTATAGAAACATGATGTTAAATACAGGTATCTACTTTACAATAAATACATCACCTATAGAAACATGATGTTAAATACAGGTATCTACTTTACAATAAATACATCACCTATAGAAACATGATGTTAAATACAGGTATCTACTTTATAATAAATACATCACCTATAGAAACATGAT
>NW_013673339.1:2649-10335 GCF_000517525.1 Limulus polyphemus
GTTTGTCTTAGCTGATTTGGACTTAAGGTATAGCCATGCTTATTTTGTCTGGTTTGGGTTTGTCTTAGCTGATTTGGACTTAAGGCATAGCCATGCTTATTTTGTCTGGTTTGGGTTTGTCTTAGCTGATTTGGACTTAAGGCATAGCCATGCTTATTTTGTCTGGTTTGGGTTTGTCTTAGCTGATTTGGACTTAAGGCATAGCCATGCTTATTTTGTCTGGTTTGGGTTTGTCTTAGCTAGTTTGGACTTAAGGTATAGCCATGCTTATTTTGTCTGGTTTGGTTTTGTCTTAGCTGATTTGGACTTAAGGCATAGCCATGCTTATTTTGTCTGGTTTGGGTTTGTCTTAGCTAGCTTGGAGTTGTGTAGGTTGTGTTTTATCTAGTTTATACTTGAGGAATAGTCGCGTTATTTTTGTAGTTTTTCTGGAGAATGCTGCATTACATTCAATGATATGATAAATAGCCACAGTATGATAATACAAACTACTATCTGACATCTAAAAACCAGAATTTCTTTGACCCACTCTAAATCTTACATTCAATCTATAGAACAATCTATTTAATAGGTGTTACAGTGTATAGGATACTATTAATGGTCATGTCCCACAGACAAACCATTACAATAATTAATTGGTGTTATAGTGTACACGATACAACTAATGAGCACGCCCAACAGACAGACTGTTACAACCCTTCTGAAGATGTGTTCTCCCAATATGCTTCATATAAGGTACCAACATTCATATCAACGTCATCTACTTTCCATGGTGATCATCTTCATTAAATGTGTTCCTTTCATTCTCCAGTCATTAGCCACTAACAATGGGATCTGTATATGCTTACGTACATTTTATAAACTTCATGCGTTCCTTTCATTCTCCAGCCATTAGTCACTAACAATGGGATCTGTATATGATTACGTACATTTTATAAACTTCATGCGTTCCTTTCATTCTCCAGCCATTAGTCACTAACAATGGGATCTGTATATGATTACATACAGTTCCTAAACTACGTGTGTTCCTTTCATTCTCCAGCCATTAGTCACTAACAATGGGATCTGTATATGATTACGTATACAGTTCCTAAACTATGTGTGTTCCTTTCATTCTCCAGTCATTAGTCACTAACAATGGGATCTGTATATGATTACGTACAGTTCCTAAACTATGTGTGTTCCTTTCATTCTCCAGTCATTAGTCACTAATAATGGGATCTGTATATGATTACATACATTTTATAAACTTCATGCGTTCCTTTCATTCTCCAGTCATTAGCCACTAATAATTGGATCTGTATATGATTACGTACAGTTTATAAACTTCATGCGTTCCTTTCATTCTCCAGTCATTAGTCACTAACAATGGGATCTGTATATGATTACGTACAGTTCCTAAACTATGCGTGTTCCTTTCATTCTCCAGTCATTAGCCACTAATAATGGGATCTGTATATGATTACTTACGTACAGTTTATAAACTTCATGCGTTCCTTTCATTCTCCGGCCATTAGTCACTAACAATGGGATCTGTATATGATGACGTACAGTTTCTAAACTACATAAACTCGTGGGGTTTGGCATGGTCTGGGGATTAGGGCGTTCGAAGATTCTCGCACTTTCAGCCGTGTGGGCGTTATAATGAGATGGTCAATCCGACTTTCCGTTGATAGAGAATAGCCCGAGAGTTGGTAGTTGATGATTTTGACTATCTGCCTTCCTTATAATCTATTATTTCTAAATTAGAAACGTCTAGCACAAACAGCCTTCAAGTAGCTTTGTGGGAATATCTAAACCGAACAAATAAATTATTTTTAGATAATTTCTGTAACCAGATTGTATACAGCAAGATCATAATATCATCTTTAATATGTATACTAGCCAAATCTCATATCAGAATGAACCAATCAAACTGCTAACTAAATACGTCAGACAGTTTTTTTGTTTTGTTTGTGTGCGACGAATTAGATACTAAATACTCAGTAAAAAGAATGAGTATTTTCCAGAAATGTGAGTTTGTTTGAAAATACGAATAATCAAAAAGCATAAGTAAGGCTAAAATGATTTATCGTTCGTTACTAGGGGCAGAAGCAACTCCTTAAATTATAAATCTTGCTAGTTGTGGTTTAAAATCAATGTCATAGAAGATCTGGGTAAGCCAAGTTGGAAGAAAAACAAACCAGAAAGTCCAATTTGATAATTTTAACTTTCATAATTAGTTTCCGAACAAAGTGTGTGACCAGCGAAAATCCAACGATTTTCCTGTATTTAAAATGAATTACTTCAGATATTGGAAGAACTGTCGTAATAATCACATTCACAGATCTTGAACTTTAAACATTGGCCTCGGATGAACTTTCTATTAGCGTATAACACGTGTGTATGACAAATATGCCACGTTTATTGTAATTGATATCCACAGTGTCTACCCTTATCATGTTTGGTGTTTACAGATAACTAATATTTAACTTTCGCAACAGCAACATAAGCTTTACTTCCAAGACACTTTTCTCTTTAATTTAACAGTGATCGGAACATAATTTAAATGTATATGAAATACATTTATAACCATTAATTAAAGGCTAAAAAAGAATCAGTTTCTTTTATACGTGACTTACATTATTCAACACAGGTTGTGCTTCAATACATGAGAACGCTTTCAATGCTACGATAGAGAGAAAAAAAGATAATATCTCTTGAAACATTTGTGCTAGTTTTTTATAATTTTTTTACGATTGTAATTATACATTTTGTAGCTCACTTAATTACTGTTTCATGAGCTAATCAGTCGAAACGTGACCCGATTTTTTTTTAAAATTTAGTTTTGGTTAGCTTTAATTTATTTTTTGTTCTTATATTAATAATTCAGATGTAATCAGCGTAAAAATATATGAAGGGAACCCCACCCTAAATACTGTTTAAAATGCACGTCTTGTCTTTCATAAAGTTAAAAGGCCAATTGTCCAAAGTTACGTCCTTAATCTCCTTAAAAGTCTGTTATAAGTTTAAAATTTTTACAGGTAGTTAGTGCTTGCAATGATATTATATAATAATACTTCGACTTCAAAAGAATGTTGTACTGGTAACGACATTTAGAAATGAAACAAAATTTATCCCTGAAGTCCCCCTCAAACGTTAATATTACATAAACGTTATTTGTATAGACACTTAAAGGAGAGATAATGAAAAACATGTCATGAATCGTTCAGCTATATAACACTTTATTTACCTTCTAAAACTTAATTAAAATCATTGTAGATGTTATCATATATTTAACAGATAAATGGAAGGAGGAAGAGATTATTTTGTTTCCTTATTTCGTAGTGTGTAATGGGAATGCTTATATGTATATAATGGCTGGAGACGGCTTAAATGGGTAATGAAGAAAAACTTTAATATAAGCTTAACATGACAGCAAATGTACAACGTTTCGACAAGGTTTTGTCATCATCAGGTACCATGTACCTTATATGTATATGTTTAACTTTGTTTTTCACTCTGTATGCTGTTAGTAATGTTTACTCTCTTATTTCCTTTATGTCCAATACCGATGTTGTTAGTTTATAGCATAAAATGGCCTCTTTCTAATGACTGTACACATAATATGTACACGTCTACATGTAGGCTATAAAGCTCAAACAAATCTGTTGAAGGTGGATGTGGCAGCTGTCTGTCTGGGGCCTACTTCGAGATCTGCAACTAGAAAAACAAAATAAAGATTTAAATGTTGCAGTAACTAAACAAGTTTTGTTTTTGCACAAGTTATAAAATAATGGCTCGAACATCAAAAATGAAAATTTAACAAATTGAGAAATGTTGAACACAAAATGAAAGGATTTTTTTATATCAACAGATGGCTGGACTAGAGATACTTGCGAGAGAAAGTTTGCCTTCATTACGAAGCAGTAGCCAAGCCTCTCTAATGATAGCTCAAGGCTTAGAAGATGGCGACGAAACGAGTTGGTCATGGCATTACTTGAAGGTAAGCTATACTTTCTTATGCATTAATTAAACATAAATTAAGAAAGTTAGAAACTACGTTATGTAACGATAGATATATCGATTAAGTTTAAACCTACAATACATAATAATTAGTTATAAATTTGTTTAAAACTGAACTTTTGACAATACTCTAAATCACTCGAATTCAAACGTTTTATTTTAATGTGTGCTTATTTTAAAGCAATTATTAAATTTACGACAACTTATATTATTTTAATTCGACAGTGATTTTAAATTTGAATTACTTTTAGTAAATAAAACCTTTAACTAATCTTACAGCGAAGTTTATCCAAAAGTGTAATTCATATGTTAAAATTTGCAGGAAAATAAAGTTGTTTGTAAAAGAGGAATTGATCATTTGATTGTTTATTGTGTTGATAGAAACCTGGCGGTTTAAAATGTTATTTTACATCATTTAAATCGACTAACAAAGATCTCAGCGCTATGCATGGTTTTTATTTCGTTGGTTTTACGGAGATGACGACTCCGTACTCCATTCCACATGCTGGTTTATTGAATACTAACGTACCCTAGAACCCGGAAAGCGTCATGGTGATCAAGGCTCACAAGAAGGTACTAAGCAAAAGGGGTGAAATAGATGTGGCTGTCAGTCTCGTAAAATTTGGAAAAGGTTATACAATAAAGGTTTTAAAAACTTCTGGGGTGTAGATCTCTGAAAGTTACATGGTAATCAGTGGCTGACAAATTGGAGATAAACCACTTTAGAGTATAGACGAACATATGATACGTTCACGAGTAATCACATCTAATTAGTTACCTAATATATTTCAAAAATAATTCGATATTATGTTTCCAAAGTTGTGAAAATTGATAAAAAAATAATCTGCTTTATGTGTGTGTTTATGTAGTGAACAGAAGTAAAATGAAGGAATAAACACCCACCTTAGCGAAACGGCGAGGACATAAAAACACCGATCTTAGCGAAACTGTGAAGACGTAAAACACCCACCCTAAAAGAAACGACGAGGACATAAAGCATTTTAATCGTTCATAGGTTTTAGTTGGTTTGGCATAATGCACTTATTGTAATTTACTTCTATCAATTAGAGTTGGCGTATTTTTCATATATGTATATATATAAATACATAGTTAACTGTTTGTTTGTTTGAAGATATGCACAAAGCAACACAATGGGCTATCACAATACAAAGTTTGCGTTTCTATTATATGATCTTATATTGTAAAAAGAGGCGAAAAATTTGGTAAATTAGTTGCGTGAACATAGTATATTAGTAACATATTCCATATACTGTTTCTAATATATGGGCGAAGAAAATCTGACGAAAATAATTTAATAAAATCAAAGTTAACTTTTGTTTCTAGTTCGTGATATATTTACAATTATTAACAGAATATTATATTTCAGTAAAACTGCATAAATACATGTAAAGTCATTTAAACTGACGTAAAGTGATAATTCAATATACATAAAATACTACCAGTAGCAACAGCTCCGTTTATAAAATATGCGGATAGCAAGCATTGAAATGTAATGTAAAAACTATAATATTTGATATTTATTACTAAGATTTGATTAAGAAACAACTATAAATGCCACAAGTCTATTAAAATACTCAAATGATCATCGTTATTTGGCACACAATCAAAATCTTTATTCTAAAACCGATCAACGGACTTAGATAATAGTTTCTAACTTATACTTGTTTTTCTTAAAACTAATACATCCAAAAAACGGTAAACTATTAGTTAGGTATGAAAAACAAAAATAAGTTAGAAACTACTGTTTATCATAAAACGTATTCTGTTATCATGCCGCCACACCAGGAATCATATCATACGAAGTCACAAAAAATGTCAGCTTTTTTATTCTTACGTTTATAGGTCTTTAAAGCTATTGTTACGACAGCGGAAGTCACGCGATGCTGGGAGCATGCGCGCTGGAGTTTCTAGAAGGATCATGACTTATCGAGGAACCTTGCGAATGTCCGAGTGTTTGCCTGACGCCCTCTTTTTTTAGTATATAAGCCTGGGGAATAAAGCCACCGATAGATAGATATGCAGATAAATTGAAGATAGAGATAACTGAGTCAAGCGAACAGTAGGCACCATAAGTAAAGTGTGTGAATCACTGTGATTTATAGCGTGTGACTGTGGAAATTCTGTGTATTACAAAGTTGTAGCGAAAAAAGAATAAACTAGATTTAATTAAGAAAGGACTCGTATCGCTGAAGTTCCTCGGAAATAATTTATACCGGAAGTTAACAAGCGGAGCAAATACGCAACAAATTGGTGTCAGAGAGTGGGATAGAGAAAAAAATGGAAACGAGAAGTGACAAATCAAACTACGACTTAGCAGATTTGATGGCAGTAATACAAGAACAAAAAAAAAGAAACAAGAAGAACGCGACAACAACAGTGGCAAGAAACCCTGCAACAGTGACAGCTCGAACAGCAAAATAAACAAGAGAGATTATAGCAGTTGTTGGAGAAGAAAGAAAATAAACAAAAAGAGAGACTACAGCAGTGGTTGGAGGACAAAGAAAATAAACAAGAAGAGAGACTGCAGCAGTGGTTGGAGGAGAAAGAAAATAAACAAGAAGAGAGACTACAGCAGTGGTTGGAGGACAAAGAAAATGAACAAGAAGAGAGACTACAGCAGTGGTTGGAGGAGAAAGAAAATAAACAAGAAAGTCTCCAACAGTTGAAAGAAAGCCAGAGTACACAAATGGAAAATGTTAGTAAATTTCAAAGTGAATTAAATACAATAAAGGACGATTTACTGTTTTTTACACATGGAGGATATATTAACTATGGACCTAATCAGCCCAAGACAACAGGAAGCCCCTTCCAGACCCCGCAGCTAAACCCTAATGCAGACATATTCAGTCCTGCCAGAAGTCACATTCCAGACATGAGTGTCAGCAATAGTGGTGATCTGGTACGAAGGACGTCACAGGAATTCGATGGAAAGGCACCGTGGGAAGAATATAGAGCACAAGTTGATCTCCTAGCAGAGATGAATGAATGGACAGAAGAGCAGAAAGCAGTGTACCTGGCAACGAGCCTGAAGGGACAACCACTAGAAATACTTGGACAATTGTCAGCAGACGACAGGCACAACTATGGAGCACTGGTAGCTGCTCTAGAACTCAGGTATGGAACTCAAAATCAGTCCGAAGTCTACAGGGCTAGGTTTAGTACTACAGTCCGTGCTAAAGCGTTGAGCCTGCAAGAGCTGGCACAGGATTTGGAAAGTATGACACATAAGGCCTACCCAACTGCTCCACCTTGGACAGTCCACAACTGAAGATACAAATGAAGCAAGCATACCCCTCTACTATACAAGATGCAATGGCCAGAGCTCTTGGATTCGAATCCTATGTTAAATCCAGCACAGAGGTACCAAGGTTAGTACAGTCATCAGGATTCAAGGCCAGAAAAGAGTAGCTTTCAGAGAAGTTTGAGGGACTTTGCTGGCACTGTTACAAACAGGGCACAAGAGAGCTCAATGCTGTCAACTTCAACACAGGGAAGATGCAATTGCAGAAAAGGCTGCTACCCAGTGAGGTTGTTGGAACTGTGGAGAGCAAGGACATATGAAGAGATACTGTAAGACAAATACTACCAATATATCAGCTTCGGGAAACCAGTAGTGTTAAGGGACGCCCACCAATACCCATTGTGAAGGTCCCAACAGCT
>NW_013673339.1:10904-15111 GCF_000517525.1 Limulus polyphemus
AGTATATAAGCCCGGCAAATAAAGCCAGCGATAGACAGATATGCAGACGATTGGAGATAGAGATAATTGAGTCAAGCGAACAGTAGGCAGTGTGTGAATCACTGTGATTTATAGCGTTTGTTATAAAGGTTGTTAAGTTTAAAGTGACTGTGGAAATTCTGTGTATTACAAAGTTTGTAACGAGAAAGAATAAACTAGTTTTAATCAAGTAAGGACTTGTATCGCTGAAGTTCCTCGGAAAGAATTCATACCGGAAATTAAGAAATGAGCAGATACGTAACAGTATGTTTTTAAACCAAACAATTTAAAAAAAAGCCAGCGATAGATAGATATGCAGATAGATTGAAGACAGAGATAACTGAGTCAAGTGAATCACTGTGAGTTATAGCGTGTTTTATAAAAGTTGTTAAGTTTAAAGTGACTGTGGAAATTCTGTGTATTACAAAGTTGTATCGAGAAAAAATAAACTAGTTTTAATTAAAAAAGGACTGTTATTGATTAAATATGTACCATTAGATAAAGTCTTATATTGTTGATAGAGCCGTGAGGAAATTCAACAAAATCACAAATAATGATCAAAAAAGTAAACTGAAACCAACATTTGATAAAATAGATAAACAAGAGAGAATCCTCAATAGTTGCGGCACTTGAAATTCTTTGAGGCAGGATTAGAGTAAATTAATCTATGAGACCTTTGTTTCCCTTTTTTATTAGGTATATGTTTGTGCGCCACTAATACCAATCGTGAGGCGCACGTATACCCGATTCGATTTGATTACTCATTGGGATCTCTACGAGTCTTCCCTAAAATTGAAATTTTTTTAGGCAGAAGTAAACCGGATTTCGATACTCGTGGTGGACAGAGTACAGATAGCCCGTTGTGTAGCTTTGTGCTTAATAATAAACATCAACATTAGGCAGGAGTAGAACGAATTAATCTATGAGACCTTGGAGGTGGTCAAATACATCAGTAGAAAGGGTTTGACATCCTGAGTCCAAAACTGTAATTACATTTCAAACCGATCAAGAGATGATAGAGCTATGAGCTAAAAGTTTTTTTGTTTTTTTTAAACAAAACGAAACAAACTGAGAGCCATTCTATGAGCCTTTCATCTGCGGCTAATGATAAACACTGTTTCTACCAGATGTCCCAGATTTAAAAATAAAACAAAAATACCATTCCATTTATAGACTATTGAATAAAATTAGTCAAACATTAAATAAAACTAAAGATGAAATCAATCTAATGAGTTGTTTGTTTTTCTAATTTCGTGCAATCCTACGCGAGGGCTATCTGCGTTAGCCGTTCCTAATTAAACAGTGTAAGACAAGAGGGAAGGCAGTTAGTCATCACCACCCACTGCCAACTCTTGGGGTACTCTTTTACCAACGAATTGGTTGGATGGAGATTCGAACCTGAGACCCTCAGATCACGAATCGAGCGCCATAACTACCCGGCCATGCCGGGCCCGATCTAATGGAGAAAACGTGTATTTATAAAATTGAATGTGAATGTGGTTGTGTAAATATCGGTCAAACTTGAAGAAATATAAAATTTCAAATAAATGAACATAAGAGAAATGTTAAACAAAATAGTGAAAATTCTGCACTAGCTGAAGATGTATTAAATTATACTGGTCACGTTAGCCAGTGGGAAGAAACTGTTATTTTGGCTCAGCCGAATAATATGGCGTCTTGTAATATTAGTTAAACTATAGAAATAATGTTTGTTTGTTTGTAGTTATGCACAAAGTTATACAATGGGCTATCTGTGCTCTGCCCACCACGGGTATCGAAGCCCGGTTTCTAGCGTTGTAAGTCCGCAGACATACCGCTGTACCACTGGGGGGCTAGAAATAATGAAACACGGTAAAATGAGGATGAAGGGTTGGAAAACCAGAAACTACCTAGATGGCGTGATCTTTTTGAATATGTACACTAGTAGTCACATGACCATGTTTTTTTTTTTAATGATTGCACAACATTTGTTTTTTCCATTCTTGAGAATGACGTGAACAGACATATAAACATTTAGTGCCTTTTAGGAGTGTTATCGGTCGTAGGATAAAGATTTTAATTGTATACCAAACAAAGTCGATCGTTTGAGTGTTTTAACATATTTGTAATATTGACATAATTCCCTTGAATGTTGATATTATAAATGTCAGTGCAAACAAAAATAGCCCAGAGCGTTCATTCTTATACAGAATTTTTTGCTTCAAAACCAAAAACAAAACAACAAACGAAGGAAATAAATTACCACCAGTATCCAATTGCCGATTAAATGCAATCTAATTATTATAGGGTTTTAGTGTTCTTGTGCATTGATTTATGATGTTTTGTTTTATAGAACTATCTTCGCTAAATTATTTTTTAAAAATTATTATATGGACGGTTATCTTATTTTTGATCAAGAGTTATTAATAATATACGGTTATCTTATTTTTGATCAAGAGTTATTAATGATATACGGTTATCTTATTTTTGATCAAGAGTTATTAATGATATACGGTTATCTTATTTTTGATCAAGAGTTATTAATGATATACGGTTATATTTATGTAAAAAGTATGCAGGTAACATATTTTCTAAGTTTATTGTTAGGAAGATTACTTGATGAGTTTTTTTAAGAGCGAGTGTCTTCTGTTAAAAGTGTATATCTTTCATATATCGTGTTTTTGAATGATGTATTATATTGTAAGACTAATTTATATCCACATTTATAGTTGGGCCGTCTTGCTTTGCTTTTATTAAAGGTATTCAGGTTACATCGTATAGATACATTACTTCGGTGTGTCTGTAATATTTTATCAACACTGACAGTGTGTAGCGTTTCTTACCCTAACTTCCGTTATTATCCACCAGACGTCTGTTATGAACAATACAATATTTTAGTATCTGACATTAGGGTAAAAACCCCATGCTTATAGAATATCCAGTATTATACTCTTTAATTTCTTTGTTTTTGTTTCCTCATTTGCCCCTAAAAACAATATTATTAAAACTGACTATTCATACTTAGTTAGTATGTTTTAAGCCTAAAGTATGCAATTGATGAATACATAATTTTGTACACATATTTATGAAATTTGAAATATAAAAAAGGTTATTCCGACTCTTCGATCCTCCATCATACAACGCTGTACCTTTCATTCACCAAACAGGTGTTTTGTAATGTGGTAAGAAGGATTAACATGTTAACTTATTCTACTAAAGCACTTTTTAACAACTGAAACTACCACTGATATATTTCTGTGCTCGCCCTCGGATGTTAAAAGAAATCCTGACGTTTTCTGATGTTATTATTGGTCACGTGATACTTTAGAACGTCTCCCTAGTAGGAGAGAAGCAGTGACTCGAACACCGCAACAATGATGCTTATTTGAAATATATTTCTTTTTAAATTTGGTTTATGCCCTTTTGATTCGCTAAAATGTCATGATTTTGAAATGCTAGAATTTCCATTCACAGGAAAAGTTCCGGCTGTCCGAAACGGAGAAACTGTTCTACAAATACCACGCTCGAGTTCAACATTCGATCTTCATGAGTTTTCTCATGTTGAACATTTTGTATTATTGTTGTTCTATAATTGGATTTTTTCTTCTAACACAGGTAGGACTAATACTTATGTTTTCC
Source organism: Limulus polyphemus (assembly GCF_000517525.1). Taxonomy (NCBI): domain Eukaryota; kingdom Metazoa; phylum Arthropoda; class Merostomata; order Xiphosura; family Limulidae; genus Limulus; species Limulus polyphemus. The sequence continues at coordinate 14,541 of NW_013673339.1, forward strand.
TCGTACATATTTTTTCAAAACATCCTTAATTGTAATTGTTTTAGAAAAAAATTAACGAGTTTGTTGATTAGAATAGAAAGTATTAAACGCTGTCATTTTTTAACTTGTTTTTTTTTCCACTTCGCATTTCCGTAATACGATTGAACACTGAAAACTCGAATAAAATATATAAATATTATTTTTCTCATTCCATCTCTGATCCCTATTAAAACAGATATTGACCAGTATATTGTTATGTTGACGAGTAATTTATGTAACATTACATCTCAGTAAGATGATAACAACTTTACTTAGGTTTTTCTTTGTTGGCCTCACATGAGTTTCCGAGTGTGCTAGCATTTCAACTGTATAATTATTCTCTTCGTACTAAAAACCTGTATATGGCTGTTAATAAAACGTGTGTTAAAATTATTTTGAGACTAATTATACAAACTAGCGTATTATACACGAGGGCTATCTGCGCCAGTCGTCCCTAATTTAACAGTGTAACTAGAGGGAAGGCAGTTAGTCATTCACCACCTACCGCCAACTCTTTTACCAACTGTTGCGTTCAGCGAGGTCACGTGACCTA
>NW_013673339.1:15874-17063 GCF_000517525.1 Limulus polyphemus
GTCGGAACGAAGTTACGGAAAATTAATTAACAAACGAAGACGTAACACAACGAATAGTAGGATTGACCGTTTGGTTAGATGGATGGGTATTCGAACCCCTCAGAAATGAGGGGATAAGTACTACCCCACAGTATACCCTCACCTCACATTTCATAACTTACTGAAATAAATAAATTTTGCGAAATCAAGCTTGACCAAAAGAAAAGAGGCAGAAAAGTGCAGTCGAAGCAGACAAACGTTGGTAAATTCCTTTGTGAGCCAATCAAAATTAAGATCATTAATGAAATGAGTTCATAGCGTATTCGTGGAATTTTTTTTTTAATCAGTTAGATTAACGACTTATAATATATCGAAAAGACAGTGTGTTTTGGTAAAACTACGTTCCAACAATGACTTTTATGTCATGTTGCTTAGCAACATAAGTATAACCTAATATTGTTGTTATTCTGTGTACTGAATGTATAAAATAAAATGTATAGACAAAAAAACTGGAAGAAATATTTGATTTCTTAATTTAGAATCTCCGTTGATTGAAAAGGTTTGTAAATTATTAAAAACGTTGGTTACATAACGGAAAATAACTTAATTCAGAAAAAAAATTAAGTTTAAAATTAAACTGATTACAGACTAGCAAACTATACTTCGGCAGCCTATTGTGTTCTTTATCTTTAACAACATGTAACCCAGTGGGAAAGCGTTAAGTTTACGAATTACGACGCCAAAATCTTGGGTTCGATTCTTCACGGTGGACCCAATGTGGCTTTGCTCTAATATAAACAAACAAACCTTTTTACATTATCGTTTTTTTTACAGTTAAAAAACATAGATATAGATATTTTACGACATCTCTGTTGTCAGTTATTTTGATTTCCTATCGATATTTAGTTTCAATCGTTATTAGTTCATGTATCATTAGCCAATCCTGTTCATATTTAATTTCTACCGTAGTTTGTTCATAAATCATTAGCCAATCCTATCAATATTTAATTTATATCCATGAGAGTACACAAATCATTAGCCAACCCCCTCGATATCTAATTTCTATTGGTGTTAGTTTATAAATTTAGTTTCTCTCGTTGTTAGTTCATAAATCACTAGCCAATCCTGTCGATATTTTATTTATATCGTAGTTAGTTCATAAATCATTAGCCAATCCCGTCGGTATTTACTTTCTATCATAGTTAGTTCA
>NW_013673339.1:17984-19842 GCF_000517525.1 Limulus polyphemus
TCTGTATTCAATATCATAATTATACTAGTCTATCTTTCCGATCCAATGTGCCAGTTGTCCCTCTGGGTTCTTTAATGATCTTAACCAGTGTAACGCAGCATGGTCTGTCCTAATGGTAAACCTTGCACCATAGAGGTAAGGATGGAAATATGTCAGACTCTTTACTATAACAAGAAGTTCCCTCCGTGTTACACAGTAGTTCCTCTCTGGTCTACTCAAAACCCTACTGAAGTAGGCCACCACATGTTCGTTTTCGCCCACTTTCTGAGACAACACTCCTCCAATTCCGACATTACTAGCATCACAATCCAGTATGTACGGCAGTGAGGGATCTGGAAGCTTTAAAAGTGGAGCAGAGGCCAATTTTTCCTTTTTTTCCTTCAACGTCTTGAAAGTATGCTGGCAAGAAACTGTCCATTCAAACTTTTGGCCTTTTTTAGTCAAATCATGTAGTGGAGCAGCTATGGTTGCAAAGTCCTTCACAAACTTGCGGTAGTAAGTACAGAGTCCCAAGAAACTTCTTAGCTCTCTCCCACATTGTCTGGTGTTGGCCAGTCATGCACTGCTTTCACCTTATCAGGATCAGTTTGTACACCATTCTCACTAACAATGTGGCCTAAGTAAAGCACCTCTTTCTGGAACAAATGACATTTCTTGGGATGGAGTTTGAGCTTTGCTACTTTCAAATGCTTGAATACTTCCTCCAGCCGGGACATTTCCTCGCCAAAAGTTATTGCAAATACGATGACATCGTTCAGGTACACTAGGGCTATCCTCCATTGTAGGCCTTCCAATACTCGTTCCATCAGCCTCTCAAATGTTGCTGGATCATTACTGAGCCCAAATGGCATCACTCGGTATTGCCAGAGACCTTGACCATAACTAAATGCTGTCTTGGGTCTATCTGTTTCAGCCATTTTTACTTGATGGAAACCTGACTTTAAGTCTAGAGTTTTAAACCATCTGGCACCACTTAGGGCATCAAGAGTATCATCAATTCTTGGCAGTGGGTATGAATTTTATTCGGTTATGCTGTTAAGAGCCCTGAAGTACACACAGCAACGTTGGGTCCCATCCTTCTTTTGGACTAATACAACGGGAGCTGACCAAGGACTATCTGAGTTTTCAACTATCCCTTCCTTGATTAGACCATCCATGACCTTCTCTATCTCTTGTCGCTTTGCTGGAGCTATTATCCTTGGAGGAATCTTTATTGGACGGTGATTGCCTGTATTTATTCTGTGCTCTTCAAGGTTTGTGCAGCCGAGGTCATGATCTTTCGAAAAGACGTGAGCATAATTTGCCAAAAGGTATTTTACCTGAAGAGCCTGTGATGATGACAAATGGACTATGCTCTTCTTATAAAGGTCAGTCAAATGTTCTGGAAGTGTATGCTTTTTCTTTACCATTGTATTCCTTGCTTTAACATTGACTGGCTCTACCTCCTGGCACACACCCAACAATGCCCCTTATTTAAGTGTCTGCTCACATTTAGAGAAATTGGCCACTGTTATAGGTATTACTTGATGACCTGGCACAATTGACCTTCCAGTCTTCAAATCCACTGGCCTGGATGGGTCTTCCACTGCTTCTATAAGCATCAGGCTTCCATGGGGATGTTCCTTTATCCTACCTCAAATTATCTTCTCTGGCATAGGGGGTATTGTAGTTGATTTAAGTGCTGTGACATGCAGATCAATGGATGTAGCAACACTTACTGGAATCTGGCCTTTGTTGTTTCCAATCGTCATTTTATTGAAGTTAACTATAAACTTCCTCAGTTGTAAGTAGTCCAATCCTATTATGCATTGGTCTTCAGTGTCAGACAAGTATACTTTCTGTCTGTTCTTCATGCCCA
>NW_013673339.1:20711-26814 GCF_000517525.1 Limulus polyphemus
CGTTCATCTCTGCCAGTAGCTCAAATTATGCTCTATATGCTTCCCATCGTATTCCTGTGGCTTCCTTCATACTCGATCACTCCTAGTACTGACATTCATATCTGGGATGTGAATTCTCACAGGACTGAAGATGTCTGCATTAGGGTTTAGCTGCGGGCTCTGGAAGGGGCTTGCCATTGTCTGGGGCTGATTAATTCGATGGTTAATGTATCCTCCTTGTGTAAAAGACAATAACTCATCCTTTAATGTATCTAATTTGCTTTTAAATTTACTAATATTTTCCATTTGTACTTCTTGCCACTGTTGTTGATTTTCCTGTAGTTGCTGCTGACTTTCCTGCAACTGTTGGATACTTTCTTCCTGTTTCCTTTCTTGTTCTAGTTGCCACTGCTGTAATCTCTCTTCTTCTTGGATCTGCCAACACTTCTGGTTCCTTTCTGAATAATCTGGAAGATCTAAATTCTTATGAGAAATGGTCAAATGCCCCTAGTGACATATTTCAAAATAGTTCAGATACTATCTTAGTTTCAAGTGACCTTTTTTTTTAATTGTCACCAAAATTGGTAAGCTCAAACATTTTCCCGTTAAAGTCTCAAATAAAGCGTCAGAAGATGATTTACCATTGCAAGTTTAGTGAATTTGGAGTAATAGAGGGTCAGTTTACAGAATCAATTTGTGTTGCTGTGAATATTCAGAGTGATATCTAATTTGTATCGTTGTTAGTTCATATATCAAATCATATATATAGTTCACAAATAGTTGGCCAATCCAGTCGATATATAATTTCTCTCATTAATAGTTCATATAGTATTAGCCAGTCCTATCGATATTTAATTTCTGTTGTTCTTAGTCACATAGATTATTAGCCAATCCTGTCGATATTTCGTTTCTATCGTTGTTAGTTCATAAATTATTACTTACTCCTAGAAGGAGTCAGCTAGTCATCACCATCCACCGCCAACTCTTGGGCTAATCTTTTACCAACGAATAGTGGGATTTACCGTCACATTATAACGCCTCCATGGCTGGAAGGGCGAGCATGTTTGGTGGGATGGGGATTTAGTTTCTATCGTTGTTATTTCATACATCGTTAGTCAACCCTGTCGATATTTACTTTCTATTGTAATTAGTTCATACATCGCTAGCCAATCCTACCGATATTTTATTTCTATCATTATTAGTCACATAAAATATTAGCCAATCCTATCAATATTTAATTTCTGTCAATGTTAGTTCATAAATCATTAGCCACTTCTGTCGACATTTAATTTCTGTCAATCTTAGTTCATAAATCATTAGCCACTTCTGGCGATATGTAATTTCTGTCAATCTTAGTTCATATCTCATTAGCCACTTCTGGCGATATGTAATTTCTATCGTGTTAGCTCATATCTCATTAGCCACTTCTGGCGATATGTAATTTCTATCGTGTTAGTTCATATATCATTAGCCAATCCTGTCGACATTTAATTTCTAATATTGTTAGTTCATAAATCGTTTTCTAATCCTGTGGATATTTAAGTTCTATCGTTTTTAGTTCATAGATCATTAGCTACTTCTGTCAATATTTAGTTTATGTCACTGTTTGTTCATAAATCGTTAGCCAATCCTGTCGATATTTAAGTTCTATCGTTTTTAGTTCATAGATCATTAGCTACTTCTGTCAATATTTAGTTTATGTCATGTTTGTTCATAAATCGTTAGCCAATCTTGTCGATATTTAATTTCTATTAGTGTTAGTTCATAAATCATTAGCCAGTCCTATGGATATTTAAATTCTATCATTGTTAGTTCATTAATCGTCATCTACTCTGATCGATGTTTAATTTCTATCGTTATTAGTCACACAAAATGTTAGCTAATCCTATCCATATATAATTTATATCATTGTTGGTTCATAAATCATTAGTTACTCCTATCGAAATTTAACTTCTATCGCTGTTAGTTCGTAAATCATTATCCGGTTCTCTCGATAGTTATTTACTTTCTATCGTAGTTAGTTCATAGATCATTAGCCCGTTCTCTCGATAGTTATTTACTTTCTATCGTAGTTAGTTCATAGATCATTAGCCAGTTCTCTCGATAGTTATTTACTTTCTATCGTAGTTAGTTCATAGATCATTAGCCAGTTCTCTCGATAGTTATTTACTTTCTATCGTAGTTAGTTCATAGATCATTAGCCAGTTCTCTCGATAGTTATTTACTTTCTATCGTAGTTAGTTCATAAATCGCTAGCAAATCCTATTTATCTTTAACTTTATCGTTATCAGTCACATAAGATATTAGCCACTCCTATCGATATATAATTTCTGTCGTTGTTCATGTTAAATCATAAATCGCTAGCCAATTGTTTACACATTTAGTTTCTATCGTTGTTTGTTCAAAAATCATTAGATAATCCTATCGATATTCAACTTCTGTTGGTTTCAGTCATATAAATCATTAGCCAATGATATCGATATTTAATTTCTTTCGTTGTTACTTCATAAATCGTTAGCCAATCGTATCGATATTTAATTTGTGTCATTGCTTGTTAATATAGCATTAGCTAATCCTATCGATATTTAGTCTCTATCGTTGTTAGTCACATAAATCATTAGATATTTAATTTCTGTAGTTGTTAGTCACATAAATCATTAGCCAATGCTATCGATATTTAATTTCTTTCGTTGTTACTTCATACATCGTTAGCCAATCGTATCGATATTTAATTTCTATTGTTGTTACTTCATAAATCGTTAGCCAATCGTATCGATATTTAATTTCTATTGTTGTTACTTCATAAATCGTTAGCCAATCGTATCGATATTTAACTTCTAATGTTGTTAGTTCATCTTCACATGTACTGTGTATTGGTAAAATCAAATAAATAATTTTATTCTTATTATGTAAATTAGCCTGAAAATTATTTCCAGGTTGGGTTTGGAAGCCTGTTCAATAAATATTTAACTCTAACAGAGAAAAAACAATTAAATCACTAGTGTTATTTAGACTAAGGCCACCTAAGAAAACACACAGTTATTGCTTTCAAAATATAATAAATTTAACGATGTAAATTTACTGAATTGAAACTCGCGTCATATCTTGACATAGACTTAGAATGGGAGAAAAGTTTCATTATCATTATTCTAAAAAATTAAATATCTATGGAAAGCAACCATACGGGGTAAACCAAAGTTCATACATTCAGCAAGTGCCTCTCGATTATCAAACTACATGAATTTCAATAAATAGGTAGAAGAGGAAATTATTTGCTCAAGGTTTTGTTGCATTCTGTTCGCTATTACGCCTAGTTTTGATTTTATTATATTTTAATATGTACAATTACCTTTATGTTTTATGTCTTGTGCACATTTAATTAAATATGATATGCTCTGTATTATGTCGTGTTCAGATTTTAGTAGAGTAACCTCTATATTACGTTCATTTAATATTTCACAAAATATAATATATTTTATATTATGTAGTGCTCAGATTTCTCTAAATATAATTACTTTTTGTTCTGTCATGTTTACCAATTAAAATCATCTCTATATTACGTCGTGTTCAGTATTCACTAGATAGAATAACCTTTATATTACGTCGTGTTCAGTATTCACTAGATAGAATAACATTTATGTTACGTCGTGTTCAGTATTCACTAGATAGAATAATCCTTATATTACGTCGTGTTCAGTATTCACCAGATAGAATAACCTTTATATTACGTCATGTTCAGTATTCACTAGATAGAATAACCTTTATGTTACGTCGAGTTCAGTATTCACCAAATAGAATAACCTTTAGATTACGTCGAGTCCCGTTTAGATTTCAATGGAAGATTTTTTTCTTTGTCTGTTTTTTCAATATCAGAAAGACATCGTTTTTCCAGTATCTGTACGGTTTGCTGCCCTCATGGCCCATCTGATAACATATATTTTGGCGTATAAGGAAATGTGGTTCCGGGAGGAAATCATTAGGACTGCAGTTGCGGCTTTCTTTGTGTTTGTGATGCTTGGAAGTGAGCATGTGAAAAGTTTACATGATTTAGTCACCTCGGAAATAGAAGTTAATCACCGGATTCGACCAACCTATTATATCCTTTTAGCAACTTACGTGATGCTACCGTTTCCTCACAAATACCAACATGTTTTAGCAGGAATCATAGTAACCGTTTTTGAATTACTAATTACGTCTCTAACACATCAGAAGTCACAGTCGGAGAGGAATCTGTTGCCCAAAATGGTAGGAAAACTTCTTAATTATTTAACCAAAAGCTATTGATAATGCTTTCTGTGAACGGTGAATTATAATACTTTTATCAGTGAATTGAAAGTTCTTGTTTTCGATTGGATGAATTGATAACTAATTTAGTTTTAGATTGCAAGCTAGTTAAAATAGCAAATAATTCATTATATTGGTTTAACTGTTTTTTTTTTCTTGAGCTATCAATAATTATGGATGGGTGTTATAGTAATTACTTCTAAACATCATCGATAATTAATTGTAGGCGTTATCTAATTACCTCCAAACACCATCGATAATTAATGATGGGTGTTATTGTAATTACCTTTAAACACCAAACATAACAAGCCTTTTCTAGAACGTATAAATGACGTTTCAGAATGGATGGGTGTTATAGTAATTACTTCTAAACACCATCGATAATTAATGATGGGTGTTATTGTAATTACCTTTAAACACCAAACATAACAAGCCTTTTCTAGAACGTATAAATGACGTTTCAGAATGGATGGGTGTTATAGTAATTACCTCCAAACACCATCGATAATTAATAATGGGTGTTATTGTAATTACCTTTAAACACCAAACATAACAAGCCTTTTCTAGAACGTATAAATGACGTTTCAGAATGGATGGGTGTTATAGTAATTACTTCTAAACATCATCGATGATTAATGATGGGTGTTATTGTAATTACCTTTAAACACCATCGATAATCAATACTGGGTGTTATATTCATTACCTCTAAACACCATCGATAATCAATACTGGGTGTTATATTCATTACCTCTAAACACCATCGATAATCAATACTGGGTGTTATATTTATTACCTCTAAACACCATCGATAATTAATAATGGGTGTTAACGTAATAACATCTAAACACCATCGATAATTAATGATGGGTGTCATTGTAATTACCTTTAAACACTAAACATAACAAGCCTTTTCTAGAACGTATAAATGACGTTTCAGAATGGATGGGTGCTAAAGTAATTACTTCTAAACATCATCGATAATTAATGATGGGTGTTATTGTAATTACCTTTAAACACCAAACATAACAAGCCTTTTCTAGAACGTATAAATGACGTTTCAGAACCTCCATTAAATGTAATTATTTCACTTGGTACATCTCATTTCATTACTGCCTTTTTTTCGTTATTAGTTGTCCACTAGATGGCGATAAAATCTAGTATCATTCCCCTTGTTTTTAACAGTGGTTTCTACTATGTAGAAATCAAAAACAGATTGAGATATCGATCGCTCTGAATATACACCCGTTGAAATTGAATCAATTTATATTTAAATTCATATTTTCCTTTCGGTAGTGAACTGAATGTTATAATGAATAATTTAGACATGTGTGTGTGTGTTTGAAAACCATATGCTATACAATATGCTTATCATATAAACAGGCAGACATATGTTAAAACGTTTGTTAAATTTCTAGTTTAGTTATTGTGGGTTTATTACTTTGCTAATTACATGGTTTCTAATAACACACAACAATATTACAATTAATCCCATTAATTACTGTTTGAGTTCCCTAAGTATTTTACATAGAAAAAATGATTTCATCCCATTTTTGGCCAGTTCTTTAAATTGGATGTTACATGCAATAAAACCCGAAAATTGCACACTCTGATGCAATATGTCAGGCCTACTAGTAGTGAACGGTATAAACATACTCAATAATTCAGTGGTTAACGAAACAATATTCAGTTGTTTATGGCATTAAGCTAAGATCTTTTTTGTTTGTGTGTTTGTTTCTCATAGGTCTGAGATAACTTAATAATATTGCGTATCTGCTCGTTTGATAATTTCTGGTATAAATTATTTCTGAGGAACTTCAGTGACACAAGCCATTTCTTGATT
>NW_013673339.1:27256-29386 GCF_000517525.1 Limulus polyphemus
CAAACTTTTAGCAAACAGTAAGTTCACAATCTCGATAACTTCGCTCTCGACGAGTACAAAACAAACAATTTATTATTTTCTAGTTGGCTTTCTTTGCCAGGCTTATATACTAAAAAAGAGGGCGTCTCGAACAAACTCGGTCTTCCCCGATAATTCGAGAAACTTCACGCAGCTACCAGGGCCACATGACTTCCGCTGTCGTAACAATAATCTTAGATTATCTTCTATTATAATGCCGAACCTAGCAAAGCGAAACAACCTTTAATGGTTATTGCATGTAAATAAGACACTGACTGCTATGTGTAATGTTTAAATAGTAAATTGTGTGTTAGATCTGTAACATTTTTGTGTATATATTGAATTTCGTGTCATTAATATTTCAAACTTTATGTCATTATAAGGTTCTAGAAGACGAGTACCTATCCAAGTCATGGTTATTACCCCAAAGGTTAATCAGAACATGATAATTAGTTAGCTACACTTTTTTATATACTAATTACTAACTAGTTTTTATCCTACGTTTCCACTGATAATCTGCTTTCATCTTTATGGAAGTCCTAAGAAGGATTGTTTCTATTGTGGTAGAGGCCATAATTCGATAAGGGGTTTCCTTGATAGAAAGGCCGATGTGCTTTTTATTTTTTAATTAAGCACAAATCTACACAGTGGGCTATCTGTGGTCTGGTCACCTCGAGTATTGAAATACGATTTTTTAGCAGTATAAATCCCCCAGGCTCACTGCTGAGTCAGCGGAGCTACTATCCGTATTTACACACTTTCTCAGCTTCCGCTGCATTTGTTAGTATAGTCAGAGGATATTTTCGTTAAATTCTCAGATTGAATTTTGTTTTAATCTCAAGATGAATATCTTCACATTATAAGATAAGAATCCTCCATATGTATTGCCAATGTGTATGACAATCCTCTGTACGTATTATATTATCAGTGTATAGCAATTTATATTGTCCGTAAGTGTAACAATTCTTTATATTATCAGTGTATAACAATTCCTTATACTGTCAATGTGTATAACAATTCTTTATACTTTCAATGTGTATAACAATTATTTATATTATCAGTGTATAACAATTCCTTATACTGTCAATGTGTATAACAATTCCTTATACTGTCAATGTGTATAACAATTTATATAACAATTCTTTATACTGTCAATGTGTATAACAATTCTTTATACTGTCAATGTGTATAACAATTCTTTATACTGTCAATGTGTATAACAATTCTTTATATTGTCATGTGTATAACAATTCTTTATTCTGTCAATGTATATAACAATTCTTTATATTGTCAATGTGTATAACAATTCTTTATATTGTCAATGTGTATAACAATTCTTTATACTGTCAATGTGTATAACAATTCTTTATACTGTCAATGTGTATAACAATTCTTTATATTGTCAATGTGAATAACAATTCTTTATATTGTCATGTGTATAACAATTCTTTATACTGTCAATGTATATAACAATTCTTTATATTGTCAATGTGTATAACAATTCTTTATATTGTCCATAAGTGTAACATTTCTTTATATTATCAGTGTATAACAATTTATATAACAATTCTTTATACTGTCAATGTGTATAACTATTCTTTATACTGTCAATGTGTATAACAATTCTTTATATTGTCATGTGTATAACAATTCTTTATACTGTCAATGTATATAACAATTCTTTATGCTGTCAATGTGTATAACAATTCTTTATATTGTAATGTGTATAACAATTCTTTATATTGTCAATGTGTATAACAATTCTTTATATTATCCATAAGTGTAACAATTCTTTATATTATCAGTGTATAACAATTTATATAACAATTCTTTATACTGTCAATATGTATAACAATTCTTTATACTGTCAATGTGTATAACAATTATTTATATTGTCATGTGTATAAACAATTCTGTATACTGTCAATGTGTATAACAATACTTTATACTGTCAATGTGTATAACAATTCTTTATATTGTAATGTGTAAAACAATTCTTTACACTGTCAATGTGTATAACAATTCTTTATACTGTCAATGTGTATAACAATTATTTATATTGTCATGTGCATAACAATTCTTTATACTGTCAATGTGTATAACAATTATTTA
>NW_013673339.1:30206-31756 GCF_000517525.1 Limulus polyphemus
ACCCACTGCCAAGAATTGATGATACTCTTGATGCCCTAAGTGGAGCCAGGCGGTTTTCAACTCTGGACTTAAAGTCAGGTTTCCATCAACTGAAAATGGCTGAAGCAGATAAACCTAAGACTTCATTTAGCTATGGCCATGGTCTCTGGCAATACTGTGTGATGCGATTCGGACTTAGCAATGCTCCAGCAACATTTGAGAGGCTGATGGAAAGGGGTACTGGAAGGCCTACAATGGAGGATAGCCCTAGTGTACTTGGATGATGTCATAGTGTTTGCAGCAACTTTTGATGAGGGGGTATCCTGGTTAGAGGAAGTATTCAAGCATTTGAAAGCAGCCAACCTCAAACTCCATCCCAAGAAATGCCACTTGTTCCAGAAAGAGGTGCTTTACTTTTGTCACATTGTATGTGAGCATGGTGTGCAAACTTATCCTGATAAGGTGAATGCAGTGCGTGATTGGCCAACATCAGACAATGTGGGAGATTTAAGAAGTTTCTTGTGACTCTGTACCTATTTCCGGAAGTTTGTGAAGGGTTTTGCAACTATAGCCATTCCACTACATGATTTGACAAAAAAAAAAGGCCAGAAGTTCGAATGGACAGTTTCTTGACAGCATGCTTTCAAAACATTAAAAGAAAAATTGGTCTCCGCTCCACTTTTAAATCTTCCAAATCCCTCGCTGCCATACATACTGGATTGTGATGCTAGTAATGTTGGAATTGGAGAAGTGTTGTCTCAGAAAGTGAGTGAAAACGAACATTTGGTGGCCTACGTTAGTAGGGTCCTGAGTAGACCAGAGAGGAACTACTGTGTAACATGGAGGAAACTCCTTGCTATAGTTAAGAGTCTGATATATTTCCATCCTTACCTCTATGGCACTAGGTTTACCATCAGGACAGACCATGCTGCATTACTCTGGTTGAGATCATTAAAGAACTCAGAGGGACAACTGGCGCATTGGATCAGAAAGATGGACCAGTATAATTAGGAATACAAAGAAGGAAAATCTCATGGGAATGCCGACGGACTGAGCAGAAGACCCTCCAAAAATGACTGCAGACTTTGCTGCAGAAGAGAGGTTGAAGTAACCAGGTGCCAACAATCTGAAGTCAAAGTGACTGAAGGTGTTGATGATTGTGAAGTGGAACCAGGTATAGATATTAAAGCAGAGCAGCAGAAAGACCAGCACCCAGCTTGGAAAAAGGTGTCTAGCTTAAGCCCTGTGACAAAGAACTATTGGGCCCAATGGGACCAGTTGAAGTTTGAAGACCGTATTATTGTCCGGAAATGGGAAACTGCAGCTGGGAATGTGACGACCTGGCAAACATTTATATCCCATGATAGTTTAACAGGAGGACATTTCGGAGATAAAAAGACATTGAGTCACCTACGACAGAGATTTTGCTGGATAGGTACGTGGCAAGATGTGGAAGAATGGTGCTAAAAGGGGACCCAAGCATAAGGGACGTGCTCTAATGAAGTTATATCAAGTTGGTGCACCAATGAAAAGAGTAGCCGTCGACATTGCTGGTCCTCTACCACAAACTC
>NW_013673339.1:32219-37656 GCF_000517525.1 Limulus polyphemus
AAACAAGTACATTTGTGTAGTGATGGATTATTTCACCAAGTGGCCTGAGGCATATGCAATGCCAAATCAGGAAGCTACAACTGTAGCTTCGGCTATTAGTGACTTCTTCTTCAGATTTGGTATGCCATACTAACTGCTTTCAGATCAAGACCGTGAATTTGAATCAGTTGTATTCCATGAATGCTACAAGTTGTTTGGCATACGAAAGACCAGGACAACGCCACTTGATCTACAGTCGGATGGGATGGTAGAAAAGTACAATTAGACACTGGTACAGGAATTGGCAAAGTTTTGAATAGTCGTCAAGATGACTGGGATGTCTTACTCCCTCCACTGTTGATGACTTATAGAACAGCAGAGCATGAAGCCACTGGATACACTCTAGCAAAGTTGATGTTTGGTCGGGAACTTCGGTTGCTTGTGGACCTGATAACAAGACGCCCACCTTACGAAGAGTTGCCTGAGAATGTGTCAGAGTTTGTGAAAGTATAATCGGAAAGGATGGATGATATTCACCATCAAGTGAGTACAAACTTGAAAACGTCTGCTGATTCGATGAAGTTAACTTATGATAAGAGAGCTACTGAAGTCAGTTTTGTACCAGGAGACAAGGTATGGTTGTATAATCCCAGGAAGACCAAAGGGAAATCTCCTAGGTTGTCTTCTCCATGGGAAGGCCCATATGACATAGTGGATCGTCTCTCAGACTTGACTTTCCGAATAAAATATGGTTGGCGAGGAAAACCAAAGGTGGGTGCATGCCAACAGGCTTTGGTGTTATCATGGTCCAGGACATTTCAGTTGGAACGAAATGAACCACAGAACAAATGACGCTACTGAAGACGTGTCACCTGAAAAAGCCACTGATGAAGAAGGAACTTTGCCTGGTTTTCAGAAGGAAAACAGTGAAGTCGTTAATGAAGTTAGTACCACTTATGTGTTTGTTTGTTTCTGAATTTCGCTCAAAGCTACACGAGGGCTATCAGCACTAGCCGTCCCTAATTTAGCAGTGTAAGACTAGAGGAAAGGCAGCTAGTACTCACCACCCACCGTCAACTATTGGGCTACTCTTTTATCAACGAATAGTGGGATTGACCATCACATAATTACACCCCCACGGCTGAAATGGCGAGCATGTTTGGTGTGACGGGGATTCGAACCCGCGACCCTCAGATTGCGAGTCAAGCGCACTAACCACCTGGCCATGCCAGGCCTCACTGATGTGACTGCTACCTATAATGAGACATTTCCTGATGGAGCAGATGAATCCCACATAAAGTAGAAGCCAATGAGACGGAAACATTACAAAAGAAGAAACGTCCTGTAAAATTAAGAGACTTTGTTGTATTTTCATTTTGTGTTTGTAAATTCTGTACATTTAATTAAGTTTTTGTTAATTATCTATTGGTTTAATGTAAGTGGCTATTGTTCGGGATGAACAATACCAAGGAAGGGGCAGTGATATGACAGCAGAAGTCGCGTGACGCTGGAGTTTCTCGAAGGATCATGAATTTTCCCGGCAACTCTAGTCTGATCGAGATGCCCTCATTCTAATATATAAGCCGGACAAAGAAAGCCAGAGATAGATAGATAATCGAGTCACGGTAAGTTGATTCTGTTTCTGTGTTTTGCAGTCGCATAGAGCGAAGTTATCGAGCTTGTGAATCACTGTGATTATAGCGTATGTTTATAAAAGTCGTTAAGTTTAATATGACGAGGAACGTGTTGACTGTGGAGATTCTGTGTATTACAAAGTTTATATCGAGAAAGAATAAACTGGTTTCATCAAGAAAGGACTTGTATCGCTGCAGTTCCTCGGAAAGAATTTATACCGGAAACAAACAAACAAAAGCAGATACGGAACAATATCTTCAAAAGTGTCATATATATTAGAAATTTTGTTTCTTAACCACTTTTAACCACATCTGTTTAAGTTGGATGTGACTGATAATCATTCATTTTATAAATACCAAGAGATTAGGTAATAATTATAAAGTATATTCATTGTAATCAATTTTATGATTTCTTTGTTTTTGAATGAGAAGTTAAATAAACGTAAAAGTAAAAATCTTGGGAATACTGAGAAAAATTCTTATCAGATCATTCAGCATTTCTGAATAATAATTGATTTTTATAGATGATAGCAGACACCATATACTATTGTATAGTTGGCTTCATCGGGTTCTACATCAGATTTCTTCTAGAACTGATGAATCGTCGATCTTTCTTGGACAGACGGGAAGTGACTGAATCCAGATACTTACTGGAGAATGTTAAAAAGCAAGAAGTAAGTCCTATTAAGTTCTTATTAATCTTTTCCAACCACTAATTGACTATTAGTTTCACATCGTTTTATCCATTACTAGCCTACATTATCTGCTCTGATCAAGTGGAACTGAAAACATATCACTCAGATAGAAAACACCTACATAGCATTAAACTATTGTTCATGGCAACTCTTAAGTTTATTTACAGTGCAAAATTGGATTTTATTTTTATACTAGTTGGCGTATGTGTTCAACGCGCGGAAAGTCATAGGGGTTTCGGAGGTAAAATTGGAGGTCAGATTGAAACTCCGGCTCCTCTATGTCACTCCCCTGTACAAGCGAACATGCACACACACACACACAGACTTTGGTGAAATAGTTTAGATACAAACAAGATATTTAATTGTGTATAAAACATCTGGTTTTATTTTCACACAGTTTCAACTGCTCCATACTTCTTTATGGTAATATTGTTTAATGTCTGTCCAGAAAGTTAGCAGAAACTTATCGAACGATGTTTGATCGAAACATTTACTATATATATATATATCTCCGTAAACAAGTAACGTTTACTTGGATATATATTGTCACATTGTAACAATTTCTGTATAGCTTAACATCAATAGATGAAGCATGTTGACTTATATAAATTTGTATACTTTTATATATGATATAACATGCTCTAACTGTAACGTTTATATATGATATAACATGCTCTAACTGTAACGCATGTTATATCATATATAAACTTCTAACTGTAACGTTTATATATGATATAACATGCTCTAACTGTAACGTTTATATATGATATAACATGCTCTAACCGTAACGTTTATATATGATATAACATGCTCTAACTGTAACGTTTATATATGATATAACATGCTCTAACTATAACGTTTATATATGATATAACATGCTCTAACTGTAAAGTTTATATATGATATAACATGCTCTAACTGTAATGTTTATATATGATATAACATGCTCTAAATGTAACGTTTATTATATGACATAACATGCTCTAACTATAACGTTTATATATGATATAACATGCTCTAAATGTAACGTTTATATATGACATAACATGCTCTAACTATAACGTTTATATATGATATAACATGCTCTAAATGTAACGTTTATATATGATATAACATGCTCTAATATATATGATGTTTTCAGGAGATGTTGCTCTACAGTATTCTTCCGAAAGACATTGCATCCGAAATAACCGAATCTGTTCTTAATGTGCTTTACGAGATGGATAAAAAGCCAAACCTGGAAAAGAAATACGTCAGTCAAACATTCAACCAATTGCATGTGAAGCAACATCGAAATGTGACGTAAGTTAGCGATTTTCATACACACACACACATTGACAAGTAGCGTAATTTAGTCTGAGATTCTTACATATTACTAACAGTTTCTGATTAAAGCAAGCTACTTACATCTATTCGGAATTCAAAAAAATTGAAGCTGTTAAGACAGGACTTGGAAAACGGAAGTTGCCTGCCACTAAGAGAGGGGTGACATCATATAATTACGTCATCAGCATTATTCATTAACATATTTTTGTGTGGCGAAAGTTATCTGGCACCAGAGAGCGAGTTGATTGGAGAGAGGTTACATCATATGATTCCCTCATCAACACTATACTTTTTCATTTCTACGTGCTAATATTTGAACAAGACATGTATTTTCCAGCAAATAAATTCAAAATAATAGATTATAATTATATTCTATAATGAGTAAAGGATTCAAACATATCGCATATTTTATATTTTCAAATCGATTATACCTCCATTCATATAAAACCACAATATGTTTGAAGCAGATGTTATTAATATATATTAGTTATATCACAGACTTAATGAGACTGACACAGATATTCACAACATGTGCCTTATAAAGGCGGGTGGTGTTTCTATAGACCGACAATGTTACTATACTTCTGAAGGATTGCATACAGATTTTATCGTGTCTAAATTTATGTATGCAGCTTTCATTTATATATTTAATTGTATTACATATGTTTTACAAAAGTGGATACGTTTTCGTAGGCGGATTGTGTTATTAACACATTTAATGTACAGTAGTATCTATAATATTCAAAGGGCGTGTCTGTGTGTGTGATCGCCATAGCTCCAAGAGGAAAGAACCTAGAGACCTGAAATTTTGCACCTATACTAAGTGGACCTCTGAGGGTGTGCACCTGGGTATTATTACTTATATTATCCACGTGAGTGCGCGCATGCACGTGCGCATCTTTTTAATGAGGCAAGCTAGCGAAAAACTACATAGAAAAGAAGTGGTTCCTTATATTACAAATAGAAATCACAAACAGACATACACGCTCTTTTATTATTATAGAGTAGGGTATAACCGTCAAAAATGACAAGGCAAGTACTAACATTCCATAGTATACCCTATAGTTAGATTAACAACTTCTAATATACAGGGATCCCTGGATTAATGCGCATTCGATTAATGCGTTTTCGTTTAGTGCGCTTACATTTTTTTTATAACCAATATTCGATTAGTGCGTGCATAATACTCGATTAGTGCGGTAACACACGTTTCATTTTAACCATAGTAATTGAAAAATAACTTTTAGGCACCGAAATTAAATTAAAAAAAAATAATTAAAAATAGAAAATGGGTAACTATTTTACTTGTCAAGTTATTACTAGAGTTTCCACCCCGTCACGCCAGGGTATATTAGCGATATGTTGCATTTCCTATAAACAACGACGATCATCATGATGAGGACGATGGTTTTTATGAATTATTGTTATGAAAAAAAATATTTGTTCAGTAAAATAGTAAAAATTTGCCCCGGGATATTTCAAGTATTTTACCCCGGGGCAAGGGGTGAAAAAAAGATTTGAAATATAAGTCAGTGAAAAAGGGTAAAACCTTTGCTAGGGCTGGTGAAAGGAATTTGGAAAATGAAAGAGAAACATTTTGAGAGAAGAAAGATCTGAAGAAATAGTTGGCTACGAGTTTAATCACTTTTTTTAATTTTCTTTAATCGCTCTAATTCACATAGATTTGAGCTCACTAAAGTACTTTTTTTATTATAATGCTTTAAACTTAATAAAAATGACGTCATATAGAGGTATTTTGAAAGTGACGTATGAGTATTCGATTAGACTTAAATTCTGTAACAT
>NW_013673339.1:38178-39234 GCF_000517525.1 Limulus polyphemus
GACAAGCTTGAACAAAAAAGTAATAAAACTTTGTCAGCCTTGTTATTTGTTCGATATTTTTGAAATACGATTTATAAATCAATAAAAATCTTATATACCTATACTTTGATTAAAAAAAACGCAAAATACAAATTAATTGTGAATGAGAATGAAAATTGAGGTACGAATTACATGACTTCTAATAGGTTATTATATTCGATTAGTGCGGCTTTTTTAAAGAACACATTAACCGCACTAATCGAGGGATTTCTGTATATAGAAAAGCCAGTGTGTTTTGGTAACAATACGTTCCAACAATGGCTTTTATGTCATGTTGCTTAGTAACAAAAGTATGATCTAATATTGTTGTTAGTCTATGTACTGAAAGTATAAAATGAAATGTATAAACAACACCATCCGCCTTTGCAAGACACATACTGTTAATATCTGTTTTAGTATCGTTAGTATATCAATATTATCTGCCTCAAACATATTGGGATTTTATATAAGTGAAAATATAATCGATATGAACATGTAAAATATGTGATATGTTTGAATCCTTTACTCATTATAATAGGCCCGGCATGGCCAGGTGGTTAAGGCGTTCGACTCGCAATCTGAGGGTCGCGTCACACCAAACATGCTCGTCCTTTCAAAGAGGGAAGGCTGTCAAGTGGGTTGGTAAGAAACAGCTTTAGAAACGATGGCAGAGCCATCGGCTCAACGGTCCGCAGAGACTATGAGAAATATAAAATAAAAAAAAAACTCATTATAGAATATAATTATAATTACTATTTTGAATTTATTTACTGGAAAACACCTGTCTCGCTCAAACATTAGCATATAGAAGTGAAAAACTATAATGTTGATGAAGGAATCACATGATGTAACCCTTCTCCTTGCAACGCGCCCTCTGGTATCAGACAACTTTCGCCGCTCAAAAATAAATTAATAAATAATGCTGATGACATAATCATATGGTGTCACCCCGCTCCTAGCAACGCTGTTCTAGTATCACGCCCTTTGGTGGCGGCCAGGTGGATAAGGCGCTCGACTCGCAATCTGAGGGTCGCGAGT
>NW_013673340.1:0-2897 GCF_000517525.1 Limulus polyphemus
GAGAACCTGACCCTCCCAAGTCGCCCAACGACTGAATAACGATCCAGAACGTATAAAATTAACTTGAGGTACATAATGGAACGGCACACCCTTTACTGTACTTATATTCACATGTTGTAATATACTTAGTTAGACATCTTAATATACTTAGTGATATGTTAACATACGTAGTAACATATCTTAATATAACTAGTCATAATTAAGTATCTTAGTATACTTAGTGATATGTTAACATACGTAGTGACATATCTTAATATAACGAGTCATAATCACGTATCTTAATATACTTAGTGATATGTTAACATACGTAGTGACATATCTTAATATAACGAGTCATAATCACGTATCTTAATATACTTAGTGATATGTTAACATACGTAGTAACATATCTTAATATAACTAGTCATAATTAAGTATCTTAGTATACTTAGTGATATGTTAACATACGTAGTGACATATCTTAATATAACGAGTCATAATCACGTATCTTAATATACTTAGTGATATGTTAACATACATAGTGACATATCTTAATATAACGAGTCATAATTACGTTTCTTAATATACCTAGTCACATATTTTACATCGCTTTAGAAGATTGCCAGAGACTACTGTAAGTTATTTTAAATACCAATATTTTCTTAAGGTATATGATGCTAGTGTTACAATGGACCGTTTAATTTGTGTTTTTTATCCTACACTAATTACTATGATGTGCACTACCTCGCTCGAAACACAAACAACATTATTATATGTTTCGAATCAGACAACTTTATACGTTCTGGATCGTTATTCAGTCGTTGGGCGACTTGGGAGGGTCAGATTCTCAGGTACCAGAGAATTTTATACGTTCTGGATTGGTATTCAGTCGTTGGGCGACTTGGGAGGGTCAGGTTCTCAGGTACCAGACACCAGTCTGGGTATTTACCAAGTCATGCCGTTCCATTATGTACCTAAAGCTAACAGTCTGGGTATTTACCGAGTCATGTCGTTCCATTATGTACCTAAAGCTGACAGTCTGGGTATTTACCAAGTCATGCCGTTCCATTATGTACCTCAAGTTAACAGTCTGGGTATTTACCAAGTCATGCCGTTCCATTATGTACCTAAAGCTAACAGTCTGGGTATTTACCAAGTCATGCCGTTCCATTATGTACCTCAAGTTAACAGTCTGGGTATTTACCAAGTCATGCCGTTCCATTACATACTTGAAACAGGAACAATAAAGCAATACAAATGAAATAAACAAACGTATCATGATCACAATAGCCAAGTGTCGGTCAGTCGTGCTAGATTTCTCCACACTTCGTGAGTTACACCAGTCCAATTCCACTTTTTTTTTCTTATAACATTTTCTCTTTTCTTTGCCCGTTCCCATTTTAGTTGAATTCGATCGCTAACGTAGACGTAAATAACTCCTACGTTCCTGCCATATAAAAGTCTGCCAAGGATATATTTATCACCGAGTGAAATTAATTCACCGTTTGTTATGAAGAGAAGTTTTTACAATAAATGTGGTTTTAATGGAACTATTGCAGTAATGAAATTGATGTGATTATAAAATAACTGTGATCATGTTGGGAAGAGACAATCTTTAGATGAAATAGATATTACTGATGATAGGTTTTGGTTTCTTGAAGCTAGAAAAACCCTGTATTTTTCTTATGTCTGTTTACGGGTGGCAAAGCTGCAAAATGTATATTGGAGGATTCAAATTTGGTAGGCTTTGCTTCCCGTCATTTGTGACGGGCTTCTACACTAGTCGCGATAGAAAACTTATAATCCAAAAAAAGAGTTTTCGAATAGTTTCGCACTAATGGCGCACCTCGTTCGAATCACAACTGTTGATTTGTAGTGAAACGGTGTAAGACTAGAGAGAAGGCAGCTAGTCATCACCACCCACCGCCAACTCTTGGGCTACTCTTTTACCAACGAATAGTGGGATTGACCGTCACAATATAACGCCCCCACGGCTGAAAGGGTGAGCATGTTTGGTGTGACGGGGCTTCGAACCCGCGACCCTCAGATTGCGAGTCGAGCGCCTTAACCACCTGGCCATGCAGGAACATAGAACAACAGAGTTGTGATCAACTCTTGTAGATCTGTTCTTAACCTGTTCTTCTGGCCTTAACCACCTGGCCATGCCGGAACATAGAACAACAGAGTTGTGATCAACTCTTGTAGATCTGTTCTTAACCTGTTCTTCTGGCCTTAACCACCTGGCTATGCCGGAACATAGAACAACAGAGTTGTGATAAACTCTTTTAGATCTGTTCTCTCGAAAATCCATAAGAAATCATCCCAAGATATTAATTAGTCACGGAACAAATGAGCTTGTTTGGTGGCTCAGTGCTACTTATTAAGGTTGTAAACACAGACAGCTCGCGATAAGGAGTCAGCATCTGGTGATGATCCTGATAATCTCACTAGGATATGCTCGCAGACATACTGTTTGTATTAATTAATTTCTCAATATTCTGGTATGTTCGGGAAAAAGAGTCCCGTGATTTAGACATGGAGATCAATTTTGTGTTTCTTGTTTTTTGTATGGTGTCATAGTTTTTACCAGCTTATGCTTGAGCCAACGCCTATGCTATTTAAAGTAAAAATGAAAAAAAAAATATTGTACTTTGTATTTTCCTGGCCGTGAGGAAACCCTCCGCGGCTTTGGTGCTTGCAACTCAAGCAGGACCAGGGAATCCTAGGATTCAGGTTTACACCGTCCATAATGTTCGACTACTGGCCAGAAAAACGAAAATTAGCCAGTCTTACACACTGCCACAAGGTCTTGGTCCAATTTTGTGAACTGACCAGCAGTACACGCTGCCACAAGGTCTTGGTCTAACTTTGTAAAATGACCAGCAGTAGACACTGCCACAAGGTCTTGGTCCAATTTT
>NW_013673340.1:3891-14108 GCF_000517525.1 Limulus polyphemus
AACTTTGTAAACTGACCAGCAGTACACGCTACCACAAGGTCTTGGTCTAACTTTGTAAACTGCCCAGCAGTACACGCTACCACAAGGTCTTGGTCCAACTTTGTGAACTGACCAGCAGTACACGCTACCACAAGGTCTTGGTCCAACTTTGTGAACTGACCAGCAGTACACACTGCCACAAGGTCTTGGTCCAACTTTGTAAACTGACCAGCAGTACACGCTACCACAAGGTCTTGGTCCAACTTTGTAAACTGACCAGCAGTACACGCTACCACAAGGTCTTGGTCTAACTTTGTAAACTTACCAGCAGTACACGCTACCACAAGGTCTTGGTCCAACTTTGTGAACTGACCAGCAGTACACGCTACCACAAGGTCTTGGTCTAACTTTGTGAACTGACCAGCAGTACACGCTACCACAAGGTCTTGGTCTAACTGAATATGGAGATCGGTCACCACTTTTCTCATGTGACCAAAGTATTAAGCTTGTTCAGCGACATTAAATCTCGATTCGCATCCGAACTCGCTCATCACTCAATCTCGCAATTTAGGAAATGTTCTGGTCAAAATTTAAATCTCAGACAAAACAACGTTTACCGCGTTATCTCGGTTACCTTAACCCTAGAATAACCGATGGCAGAATATTAAATATGGATTTTCTAGACTATTTATGCAACAATTTCCATGGCTTTGTTTGGTACAGGGTTCTTAATAACGTGAGAGACATTACCATTTATTCAGTTTGTATTTAATTTTTATAATTAATAGTGAGTTTTTCGATGTCTACAGGCTTACAATGCTAAAAACCGGGGTTCGATACCCGTGGTGAGAAGAGCTCAAATAATCCTTTATGGAGGTTTTGCTCAACCAGAAAAAAAAAAGACTGTAGATCAACGGTAATTTCAAGAATTAAGGCCATTGCTAACTCCCCTTTAACAGTTCCACGCATGCCCAGGTCTGTCTTTATATACAACTTTAACTACACTGATCTTAGTGGATAATGTCAACTGAAAATCCGTTCATAAAATGTCCACTGCATACGAATTATGTGTTTGATATACCACACACACACACACACCGTGGTCTGATCATAACGTTAGTCTTTTTCTTTCTTTTTTTGTGGGAAGACACAACGGTTTTACTAACAACACGAGCCATCACGTTCTCCTAATACATTACTCCAACGTCGTCTAACTTTGTCGTGAGCTGAAAAGCAAGCAGACAAATCAATATCTCAGTAAGAGTGAAGATTTGACTTTGAAAAACCTTCAAAACTTAAAGAGAGAGAGTCTGTTCTCCAGGAGTTCTTTATTTCTAGAAGATTGTCATTCATTCTAAATCTCAAAAAAAAAGAAAAATATGTCAATCACATTAAAACTGCCACATCTAGTAGAGCCGACGATACCTAATGCTCAATCAATCACATTAAAACTGCCACATCTAGTAGAGCCGACGATACCTAATGCTCAATCAATCACATTAAAACTGCCACATCTAGTAGAGCCGACGATACCTAATGCTCAAAACCAATCCTCACCAGCTTGGCTTGGTTACGAAAGACATTATAATAGTCCAGTCGCTCCTTCTGTGTCCGTGTATCAGTTTACATGGTACCCGACCGTTATTGGTGTGAACAAATTTAAGCAAGCGAACTGTAATTATTGTAATTTTTATTTAAGTCATTTACTAATTAGATTTTACGTCAAGATTAATAAAAATATTTACTTTAATTATAATTTTCACATTTAATCATATTTTTATTATAATTATTTTATCTTTACTCACATTCACAAAAACTGGACTATGGATTGTTCTAATTCACGAACTCTGAATTATGGAGACAGAACTTGTTTTAGATAAAGCTAAATGATGCATTCACTTGATTTCATACACGTTGTTGTTGTTGTTTTTAACAACTATATTTTCATGTGGTTGTTTCTAGAAATAATTCGCATGATGTACACACATTTTTCATCTAATTGCTCCGCCATTTGAGAAGTGTTAACACATTGTATTACCTCTGTTATAAAAGACGTTAGGAGCACTGTGTTGTCTATAATTGTGCATTAGGCTTAGGAGCACTGTGTTGTCTATAATTGTGCATTAGGCTTAGGAGCACTGTGTTGTCTATAATTGTGCATTAGGCTTAGGAGCACTGTGTTGTCTATAATTGTGCATTAGGCTTAGGAGCACTGTGTTGTCTATAATTGTGCATTAGGCGGGAAAATAAAAGCGCCAACGAAATAAAAACTGCACTTTTCTAAAAAACTGTGTTATAAGGGTTAGCTTTCACTTTACTGAATATAAGTTCATCATTCTTTTCCCATTTTTTTTATTTTCCTGGTGGAAATTGTCAACATTAAAACTTATCTGGGTTGTAATTAAAGTATGTCGAGCATCTAAATTCGCATTATGTTTTCCAAAACAATTGTATTCACGCCGAAATTAGAAATAATATCATAGGGCTTCAGTTTGATCAACACACAAGGACCTTTTGACAAAGGTGGGGTTAGACTCTAGGCTTACAGATCTTTTCATCTTGTTTCTGTAGCGAATAGACACTAGACTTTTCTGTCCTATTTCATGAAGTTAATTATAGCATAGATTTACAGATCTTTCCCCCTGTTTTCTGCAGCGAAATTGGACTCTAGACTTAAGGGTTTTTTTTTTTCTCCTGTTTTCTGCAGGGAATTGGACGCTTTTATTTACGACGCCACGGTGTTGGAGTACTTGGCAGGGCAGGATAACGAGTGCCGCTTACTTACTGTTGGCTCCTGGTTCTCCATGACTGGCTATGGCTTTGCCTTCCCGAAGAAGTCCAAGTATCTTCACATGTTTAACAAGTACATGATTCAGTACAGAGAAAATGGTAAGATGTTTCATCGGTGTTATTTATCTAGTGTCGAGCGTTTCGGCGCTCCTTTTATATGATAATATATTTCAGTTCCCCTGCGTATCGACGAATCTTATAGTATGACAAGAACAAATGTGTATCCAGTATCTAGCGTTTCAGGGCACCACGTAATATGATAGAAATAATGTTTACGAAACGTTGGACACTAGATAAACTCATTTTTGTCATAAAACACAGTGCTGGACAATAGGTACAACTTGTATGACAACAAATAATGTTTATCTAGTGTCCAACGTTTCGGTGCAACTTGTATGACAACAAATAATGTTTATCTAGTGTCCAACGTTTCGGTGCAACTTGTATGACAACAAATAATGTTTACTATTGTCCAGCACTGTGTTTTATGACAAAAATGAGTTTATCTAGTGTCCAACGTTTCGGTGCAACTTGTATGACAACAAATAATATTTATTTAGTGTCCAGCGTTTCGGTGCAACTTGTGGTATATCAAGAAAGGGCGTGTACTTCATTAGCAGTAGTCACTACTTAGAATTCGATCTAATTGATAAGTTCATCTTTATTCATTAAATCATAAAATGAATTTTCTCACTTAACTTTCTAATATCCTCATTCTTAACCTCATAAGTTTGATAATAATCAGCCACCTGGTGTTTAGAGTATTTATATTTTTGTGTATTTACCAGTACGTGTTTGCTCTGTATTGGACATGCTGTTATATTTACCAATTCGTGTTTTAACTATGTTAGATATCTTGTTATGTTACTCATGTGTGTTGCTTGCTCTGTGTTTAGACATTCTTTCATAGTTACCTGCGTGTGTTTGACTTGAATATTTTTTTATATTTAACCGTGTGTGTGTTTACCTTGCGTTCAGATATGCTGCCCTATTTTCCAGCAGGTGCTTGACCTGTGTTAAAAAATATGCTGCCTTGTATTGAGATATGGTGTTATATTAACCTATGAGTGTTTACCCTGTGTTAATATATATACTGTTATATCCACCTCTGGTGACTTCCTTATCTTGAGATATGGTGTTATATTAACCTATGAGTGTTTACCCTGTGTTAGTATAAACAAAAATCAAAGCAAATGTGGAGAAAAAAGTAACAACGGTGATCCGTTTCATAACATTGTTGTTTTTCTCATTGAAATACAATATATCGTGTTTCGTCATACTTATTTTCACTAAAAAGAAAATCTAGATGCGAAAATAAACTTTAAATATTGCCCCCCCCAGTGGTTCAGCGGTAAGTATAAGGGCTTATGACACTGAAAATCGTGTTTTGATACCCAACAGTGGGCAGAGCACAGACAGCCCATTGTATAGTTTTGTGATTAACAACAAACAAATAACATAAATTGTAATGTAATGCCGGATAGTTTCCCATTCATTAGTAGAAAGAGGTTCACTTTCGGATTTTTTACAGAAAAACAAGAAATAATAATTATATAGAAAAGGCCTTGTTTATACGATGCAAAAAAACTGAAAATCATTACATTTCACTCTTCATCAACACAGCTATATTGTATGCGTAAGCTCCCCAAATGTGGGGGGGACACCTCCCCAGGGGGTGCGAGCGATTAGAAGAATATATATATATATATATAGTGCAACAATGTAAAATCAAGCGTTTTAATATAGTTTTAATTAATGAAAATAATAAGTAAATTCTACCAGCATTTTAGAGAAAAGTTTGAAAAACGCTGGTGTATATGAGGTGTCGCGGAAAATTGGTTACGTAACCATTGAAAATACGCTAAAGGTCAGTGGAGTTCAAGTTCCTGTTATTATTTAATAAAATAATTTGTTTTTATCTATTGTCAACCTAAGTTTTACCTTTGGGCAGTGGGTGTACTTTAAAAGGCTCCTCAGTTGCACAGCGGTATGTCTGGGGACTTACAACGCTAGAATTCGGGTTTCGATACCCGTGGTGGGCAGAGCACAGATAGCCCATTGTGTAGCTTTGTGCTTAATTACAAACAAACAAACACAAAATGTGCAGCTAGCCCTCGTGTAGCTTCGAGCAAAAAATGTAAGTGAAAAGCAAACGAAGAAAAATAAGCTAAACTTACACAACCAGTGGATACCAAATTACTAACTATTATTATTATTATTACACTCAGAGACGTTTTAGATAATACTAGACACGTAATTAGTATTTCAGTCCAATATCGCACATGTCCATGAGAAGCCCCCATAATTAAAGACATTAGACGAGAACAATAGAAACGGTCTATCATTTAGAGAAAATTAAACGATATTAAATTCTGTTTATCATGTACTTTATCTACTGGTGTTGTAATTTTAAGTTGGCTCAAACGGTCTCTCTAATGTGAAAAACGGTAAATAAGTCCTAATGAATTTTCCGTTAGTTGGTGTAGGAAATTTTGAGAACAATTCCCTTGTAATACCCACCCTAACAACCACTAAAATTACTTAATTAATCAAATTATTTTATAAACGTTTCCTGTATATATATATAGAGAGAGAGAATAAAGTATTAATTTAAATTAATTTGCATAAATTATAAATTTGGAAATTTTGACATTCCATTTGTTGCCCACATCAAAATACTAAATTAAGACTTTATTGTATATAAGGAAAAAATATTTATCACGGACATTTTACATCTTTCTGGCCTTCATATTTTATCTTTCTTTTACTTCTTCCGTTCCTTTCATATTTCCGTTATTCTTGTCTTCTTAATGGAAGTCTTTACGTTATTGTTGTCTTCTTCATGAAAGTCTTTATGTTATTCTTGTCTTCTTAATGAAAGTTTCCGTTATTGTTGTCTTCTTCATGAAAGTCATTACGTTATTGTTGTCTTCTTCATGAAAGTCTTTACGTTATTCTTGTCTTCTTAATGAAAGTCTTTACGTTATTCTTGTCTTCTTAATGAAAGTCATTACGTTATTCTTGTCTTCTTTATGAAAGTCTTTACGTTATTGTTGTCTTCTTCATGAAAGTCTTTACGTTAGTCCTGTCTTCTTAATGAAAGTCTTTACGTTATTGTTGTCTTCTTCATGAAAGTCGTTACGTTATTCTTGTCTTCTTCATGAAAGTCTTTACGTTAGTCCTGTCTTCTTAATGAAAGTCTTTACGTTATTGTTGTCTTCTTCATGAAAGTCGTTACGTTATTGTTGTCTTCTTAATGAAAGTCTTTACGTTATTCTTGTCTTCTTCATGAAAGTCTTTACGTTAGTCCTGTCTTCTTAATGAAAGTCTTTACGTTATTGTTGTCTTCTTCATGAAAGTCTTTACGTTATTCTTGTCTTCTTAATGAAAGTCTTTACGTTATTCTTGTCTTCTTAATGAAAGTCTTTACGTTATTCTTGTCTTCTTCATGAAAGTCGTTACGTTATTCTTGTCTTCTTCATGAAAGTCTTTACGTTATTCTTGTCTTCTTAATGAAAGTCTTTACGTTATTCTTGTCTTCTTCATGAAAGTCGTTACGTTATTCTTGTCTTCTTCATGAAAGTCGTTACGTTATTGTTGTCTTCTTAATGAAAGTCTTTACGTTATTCTTGTCTTCTTTATGAAAGTCTTTACGTTATTCTTGTCTTCTTAATGAAAGTCTTTATGTTATTCTTGTCTTCTTCATGAAAGTCTTTACGTTATTCTTTTTGTTTTCTTAATGAAAGTTTTTACGTTATTCTTGTCTTCTTCATGAAAGTCTTTACGTTAGTCCTATTTTCTTCAAAGTCTTTACGTTATTCTTGTCTTCTTAATAAAAGTCTTTTCGTTTGTCCTGTCTTCTTCGTGAAAGTCTTTACGTTAGTCCTGTCTACTTAATGAAAGTCTTTACGTTATTATTGTCTTCTTAATAAAAGTCTTTTCGTTTGTCCTGTCTTCTTCGTGAAAGTCTTTACGTTAGTCCTGTCTACTTAATGAAAGTCTTTACGTTAGTCCTGTCTTCTTCGTGAAAGTCTTTACGTTAGTCCTGTCTACATAATGAAAGTCTTTACGTTATTATTGTCTTCTTAATGAAAGTCTTTTCGTTAGTCCTGTTTTCTTGATGAAAGTCTTTACGTTAGTCCTATCTTCTTAATGAAAGTCTTTACGTTAGTCCTATCTACTTAATGAAAGTCTTTACGTTAGTCCTGTTTTCTTGATGAAAGTCTTTACGTTTGTCCTGTTTTCTTAATGAAAGTCTTTTCGTTAGTCCTGTTTTCTTGATGAAAGTCTTTACGTTAGTCCTATCTACTTAATGAAAGTCTTTACGTTAGTCCTGTTTTCTTGATGAAAGTCTTTACGTTAGTCCTGTTTTCTTAATGAAAGTCTTTACGTTAGTCCTGTTTTCTTAATGAAAGTCTTTTCGTTAGTCCATTTTTCTTGATGAAAGTCTTTACGTTAGTCCTGTCTTCTTGATGAAAGTCTTTACGTTAGTCCCGTCTTTATGGTGAAAGTATTTTCGTTACAACGCTACAATCCGGGGTTCATTTCCCTGCAGTAGACACAACAGATAGCCCAATGTAGTTTTGCTCTAAAAGAAACAAACAAAGAAAATGCAAAATGCGCTTTAGTAGAAGATACTAAGTTACGTCTTCTCGTGCAGGTGGATATTCACGGTAATTAAATATGACGCATGCATTGTAAGACTTGTTCCCTAAACTACAGGAAGGTATGATATCGTTCCATTTGAAGTAGCTGATGCATGAGTGATGAAAAATGGAATCACAGTCAGCGCACCACAAAGCCTATTTCATCCGCAGCCAACTTTTAAAGGGAAATAATGCCGCGTTGTTTATCAGTCTGTTACCAAGTGTTATCGTGAACTAGAATCATCACGTTGGCTCATTTTTTAATTTTGTATGTCTCGTGTAATGAACCAGTAAGTTTATCTGGGCTATAAAAACGTATATGTATTAAACTTGAAAGAACTTAGATACACGCGGTATAAGGTTACTTAAAGTCAGAGGCGTTGCTAGGTGCTTAAAATATTCGGGGTTCGGGCCCATAGGCGCAGGAATTTTCTGCGTTTGAGTACCATATCAATCATGTTTTTTTTCTTTCTAATTTTTCAAGACATTAACTGAGGATTCGGGGCACAGACCCCGTGCGCCAGTGCGTCTCCTTAAAATGTTGAAAGGTACTCTTTAACCACCAAGATTATGAAGACGTTTACAAATAATAGAATCGGTAACACTTGTCTCTTTCTGTTTCTTATCATTTCTACAACTATTGGTTTGTGTACTAATTATTCAGTTCAACACTTTTTTTTATTTCTCGGGGCTTTTCGATAATTGATTGTTTGTTTGTTTGAAGTTACGCACAAAGCTACACAATGGGCTATCTGTGCTCTGCCCACCACGGGTATCGAAACCCGGATTCTAGCGTTGTAAGTCCGCAGACATACCGCTGTGCTACTGGGGGGGCTCGATAATTGAACAAATCTTGTGAATTTTTTTTTCTCCAAAAGTTCCAATCCAATATAAAGCTTTTTTAGTTGGCTGCAACCTTCCAGGAGAAATAACACGCTGTCCAAATAACAGTTATGTTTAATTTTTTGCCATAAATACACAATGCTCTAATACAGATAATGTTTTTTTACATATTCTTATCGGATTTCTTTTCATACATCTTCACACTACAGAGTGTAAGTTAGAGCGGTCGCTAGGTTTCCCATGTGTGCAATTAGAAGAACTTAGCAACTAATGACTAGAGCTCTACAAAGCCTTAAACGAATCGAATCTTACAAATGTGTTGCCGATAATGAGTCGCTTGGTGTTCTTTGTTCTTCCAATGTCGTTCCTTTATCACTATACACCATTCACTGTATTAAATTATCTAACAGTGGAGACAAATGATACCAGGCCTTCCACTTCGTCTCCTTATTCAGGAATGAATTTCAGTTTTATCGGTACACAGAAATGTATATGTAGTTAGTTCTGATAATTTTAGCATTTAACTAGGGCGAGAAATAATACTGCATGAGTCTACTTCAAGAAATTAGGCCTAGCTGTTTCAATATGGGTACATAGCGTTTGTTAAGTTGTTTGTGAAACATATTCGCGTGCTTTAGTTGTTTATTTGTTGTTGTTGTTGTTGCTATAATTAATTTGTTGTTATAATTACTTTGATTGGACCGGAAAAACGATGAAGAAATATATTTATTCGTGATGAACCATCTTTACCAAGGCAACATATGAGGGTAACATATATATATTTATTCGTGATGAACCATCTTTACCAAGGCAACATATGAGGGTAACATATATATATTTATTCGTGATGAACCATCTTTACCAAGGCAACATATGAGGGTAACATATATTTCCTTCCCCCTTTTAGCTTTTTTTCTGAACTTTTCATTTTAAACAAACAGTATTCCAAACCGCGTTGAAATTTTTTTTCAATGTTAATTAATAACAATCAACATTCCGAAGAGCGATTTTCAAAGAGGCGTTTTTTTCTCATCGGCAAAGTCCGTTGTTAAAAAAAAAGAAAAAAAGATACATTTGGTCTAGAACTACATCGAAGATAGATTGTACAAGTTACTACAGAAAAGTAGCACCAGTCTGTCCAGTTCCACCACGTTTTGTTGACTATTCTTGTTTCTAGTTAAGCACAAAGCTACATAACTGGCTATCTGTGCTGTGCCCACCGAAAGTATCGACCGCAAAGGGGGGAATGCATTTAGTTTTATGAGAGATCTCTTCATCTAGTAAGCTTTCTTTAGTTGCCAAAACTAACTATAGGTGAAAGCAACAACAAAAAATGACGATTCGTTCGTTTATTTAGAGTTCTCATACATCATTAATGTTTATTTTTTATTTGTAATTAAACACAAAGCTACACAATGGGATATCTGTGCTCTGCCCACCACGGGTATCGAAACCCGGATTCTGGCGTTGTAAGTCCGCAGACATACCGCTGTGCCACTGGGGGGCGCGCATCATTAATGTCCTTAAAAGCTGCGTGCCATATTGAAAAGAAACTGAAATTATACAGGATTTTTTCTAACTGTCAATGGTGCAATAACATATCTTCAAGAAAGAGACTGTATTACCTATATTTCAGTTGATTGGTTGTTGTTTTTCTTTAAAGCAAAGCCAAAGTTAGCTATCTGCTGTGTCCACCGCGGAGAATCGAACGTCGCATTTTAGCGTTGCAAGTGTGTAAACTTATCGCTGTCCCACCGGAGTATCTTATATGTAAGATTTTCTCTGATTGGTGTAGTTATGTCTGTCCATGTAGGGGACCTGGATTGCCTACATATAAAACTTTCTCTGATTGGTGTAGTTATATCTGTCCATGTAGGGGATCCGGATTGCCTACATGTAAAACTTTCTCTGATTGGTGTAGTTATGTCTGTCCATGTAGGGGACCTGGATTGCCTACAT
>NW_013673340.1:15108-18640 GCF_000517525.1 Limulus polyphemus
AGTTATGTCTGTCCATGTAGGGGACCTGGATTGCCTACATGTAAAACTTTCTCTGATTGGTGTAGTTATGTCTGTCCATGTAGGGGACCTGGATTGCCTACATGTAAAACTTCCTCTGATTGGTGTAGTTATGTCTGTCCATGCAGGGGACCTGGATTGCCTACATGTAAAACTTTCTCTGATTGGTGTAGTTATGTCTGTCCATGCAGGGGACCTGGATTGCCTACATGTAAAACTTTCTCTGATTGGTGTAGTTATGTCTGTCCATGTAGGGGACCTGGATTGCCTACATGTAAAACTTTCTCTGATTGGTGTAGTTATGTCTGTCCATGTAGGGGATCCGGATTGCCTACCTATAAAACTTTCTCTGATTGGTGTAGTTATGTCTGTCCATGCAGGGGACCTGGATCGCCTCCAGAGATTCTGGCTACAAGGTGTTTGTAAGCCCAGCAAGAACAAACGTAACACCAGCAACCCGCTAGATACCAACCAGTTTATGAGTGCCTTCTTACTGCTTGGGTGTGGAGTCATCTTCACGTTGGTCTTGTTAGGCTTAGAGCACATCTACTTCAAGTATATGCGTCAGCATTTAGCTAAGAAAGACACTGGTGGCTGTTTGGCTCTAGTCAGCTTGGTAAGTAATCCGCTTTTTGTTCGTTTTTATCATCTAATTAGTATGGCAATCATTCAGTTCAACTGTCTATTTTTATCTTTGTTAACAACATCTTAGAGGCAGCCATTTTTAATTATTTAATGAATTGGCGCATCTATAAAAAATGTTTATTTTACACAGAAAACGCAAATTCAACGAGAAGATTCTTTTAAAAGAAGATATTATACGTTAGAAGAATATTCAGCTGTAAACTAATAAATACAAGGGCAAGAAGAGGTCCAGGCGAATCTGACCCTCCCAGGTCTACAAAGTTCAAAGATTTAAATCCCAATGCCGATAAGCGAAAGCAGGTTTAGGTTGACGTCACTGTTACGTATTATGGCGGACAAGAGTGGCAGTTATAAGATATTGCATATTCTCAGCTAGGATCTGTTATTCTCGGGCAACATTGTACGACAAAGAACTTATTTCTCAATATATTACAGCAAGTTTTTAGCTGGGTTTTCGCATTTCCGTAAAAATATTTTACGAAAAGGAATTAGCTTTCTATTAAATTCTCAGCTATATTTTTTAGCACTTGTACATTAAATTACACAATCAAATTAATGCAACGGTCAAAAATCTAAATAATTCCGCAAAACTGCCAATAAGGGGTTTGGTTCGTTATATTAAAGCGAAGTTTAACATGAAAATCAGCAAGTCACGTGACCAGAATAACTGATATAAAGTTGCAACGGAACAAAATATATAAGAACTACATTTTGACATTGTTTGGGGTTTCGTAGGTAGTGCGATGCAACCGGAAATTCGTAGTTTTTTTTTAGAATAAGCAAATCACGTGATCAAAATAGCCGGTATAAAATTGCGACGGAACAGAATGTATAAGAACTACATTTTGACATTGTTTGCGGTTTCGTAGGTAGTGCGATGCAACCGGAAATTCATAGTTTTTTGTAGAATAAGCAAATCACGTGACCAGAATAGCCGGTATAAAATTGCGACGGAACAGAATGTATAAGAACTACATTTTGAAATTGGTAGTGCGATGCAACCGAAAATTGTTCGTTTTGGGAAATGTTATGGAACATTCCTTTCCAATGTAATATAGTCATACACTCAGACGAGGATATCCATTGTACTCAATTCCATCAGAAAGCATAGGAATGTAGACCAACTTGAGCAACCTGGACCGTCCAAAACGAGATCTACAAGTCATCCTAGCCGTGATAAGCAAAGTGCGGCATCTGTAAATTTCAATGGAAAATGTGGTCCACGTTTCACAGGCAACAGTGACCAACGTCAATTAAAAACTATCTCTTTCTGAAAAAAAACAAAGCAAGTCGTATATGTATAAGTTGATTCCGCGAAATACCATGAAAAGGAAGACCAATTTTAGAAAACTATATGAATGGTAACCGGGTAAAATGGCACTACATAGTGATACTTTACATAGCGTCTACGTACATTGGTAACTGTAAAAGACCCCTGCCATTTTCTACCAGTCAATAAGCATATACCGATGAAGTCACTGCCCAATCGGGCTGTTTAAATGAGCGCTAGGAAACCATCGTCTCATAAGTTAAACGAATTATTGAAAGCATGCAGGAAGGATTGGTGTGCTTTAGTACTAACAGCCTTATGGTGGAGTCGTTCACAATGATACTTACAGAAGACGTGGTGACTTGGACTGTAACGACGTGATGAGGCTTCAAATCGTTTTAATATAACGTACTCACACCTGTATAGTCCCCAAATGACTTGTTCCCATTTTTTGGCATGAACAACATATATAATGGAGCATTGTATATTTTTCTCTTTTTCTGCAGAGTATGGGGAAATCGTTAACTTTTAGAGGGGCAGTGTACGAAGCTCAAGACATGCTGAAACGTCATCGATGTAAGGATCCCATCTGTGACACCCAGCTATGGAAAGCTCGACATGAGCTAGATATGGTTCGGATCGAGTTGAAACAACTCCAGAAGGAACTGCATCTCAGGTAAGTCGTTTTAAAGTTCTAATTACATCGATGTAAGGATCCCATCTGTGACACCCAGTTATGGAAAGCTCGACATGAGCTAGATATGGTTCGGATCGAGTTGAAAAAACTCCAGAAGGAACTGCATCTCAGGT
The DNA here is from genome assembly GCF_000517525.1 of Limulus polyphemus. Classification (NCBI taxonomy): domain Eukaryota; kingdom Metazoa; phylum Arthropoda; class Merostomata; order Xiphosura; family Limulidae; genus Limulus; species Limulus polyphemus. The sequence continues at coordinate 17,852 of NW_013673340.1, forward strand.
AAGTCGTTTTAAAGTTCTAATTAAAACATTTCTATTAAAGACGTGCCTGAGATAAATTGTTTCAAAACTTTGGTGGAAACAGCCGTACAAAAGATGTACTCAGGTGAGTTGTTTAAAACTATAGCTGAAGTAGTTCTGTAAAAGATGCATCTCAGATGAGTTGTTTAAAACTGTAGCTGAAGCAATTCTGTAAAAGATGCATCTCAGGTGAGTTGTTTAAAACTGTAGCTGAAGCAATTCAGCTACAGTTTTAAACAACTCACCTGAGTACATCTTTTACAGAACTGCTTCAGCTACAGTTTTAAACAACTCACCTGAGTACATCTTTTACAGAACTGCTTCAGCTACAGTTTTAAACAACTCACCTGAGTACATCTTTTACAGAATCTATTACAGAACTGTGTACTCAGGTGAGTTGTTTAAAACTGTAGCTGAAACAGTTCTGTAATAGATGTACTCAGGTGAGTTGTTTAAAACTGTAGCTGAAGCAGTTCTGTTATAGATGTACTCAGGTGAGTTGTTTAAAACTGTACCTGAAGCAGTTCTGTAAAAGATGCATCTCAGATGAATCATTTTAAAGCTCCATTTGAAACAGTCGTATAAAAAATGCATCTTAGGTAATAATGGCTGGAGATGGCTTCAATGAGTAATGAAGAAAAACTTTAATATAAGTTAACATAATAGCAAATGTACAACGTTTCGACAAGGTTTTGTCATCATCAGGTACAAGTAATTTACAATGACACGGATATATATATATATATACAGTATTGAACAAAGAAGTCACAT
>NW_013673340.1:19640-24252 GCF_000517525.1 Limulus polyphemus
GCCCGGCATGGCCAGGTGGATAAGGCGCTCCACTCACAATCTGAGGGTCGCGGGTTCGAATCCGCAAACCACCAAACATGCTCGCCCTTTCAGCCGTGGGGGCGTTATAATGTGACGGTTAATCCCACTATTCGTTGGTAAAAGAGTAGCCCAAGAGTTGACGGTGGGTGGTGATGACTAGCTGCCTTCCCTCTAGTCTTACACTGCTAAATTAGGGACGGCTAGCGCAGATAGCCCTCGTGTAGCTTTGCGCTAAATTCCAAGAAACAAAAACAAAACTAAGTAACTGGCCGACTCAGTAATCAAACAACAATCAACTGACTATTTAATACAAACATCAATATTTTATAAAAACACGGACTGTAAAAATAATTTGACTAATTATTCATACAAGTTTAGTGTAAATGATATTAACGTACAACTAGGCAGATATACTAATACTCGACCTTTTTTTTTAATGAAGCATTAACACGTAATGTTTTTAAAATAAAAAGAAATAAACGTAAAAGCTTGCTGTCTGAGTTAACCCTAAAGTTGACTGCAATGAAAATATCATTATAGTACTTATAAGACAAACTTATTAGGCCTAATTAGAAATAACATTGGTATATGACAAATCTTCCTTTAAACTTAACATTCTGTATCTAATAATTCCCGTAGGTCTATTTAACAACAACATTAGTTAAGCAAACAACTACCCTCAATCAAGTCAATTTTATTTTTTAAAATTCTTCCAATTCAATTTAGCAACAACATCAGTTACTATCGCTTTCAGTTCTCCTTGGTCTACATAGATATAGCATTAGTTCTGCCCTCAATCGCATCAATTTGTATCTTTTACTATTCATCTCGAGTTGGTTATAATAAAAACTTTTCTCCAATTTTCCAGGACAAGTCCCGTGAATTCTTTAAAACCACGAGATATCACGAGAGATCACAGGAGCATCAGCGAATTCAAGCCCTCGCAGACGAAACTTTATTATAGGCCTTTGCGAAGAGAGATTGCCGAATACGAAACAGTAATTTAGAATTTCATTGGTTTTCGTGAGATCACAATTTGATATAAAAAAGGTGTTATTAAACGTGTGTTTAATTTCTTCTTTGAATTTGTGAAAGATAAAGTTTCTGTAGACTTGTATTAAAGATTTGTGATACGTAGTAGTGGAAGCCATAGGAAGTGATCACAGTAGTCACGAGCCAAGGTGAAAACAAGGGCCCTTCAATGGATTATGGCCAACTTTCGTTCCTTCCTAAAAGTAAAAAAAAAAAAAAACAACTAAATTTTGTATTTTGGGAAGAATTGGTATAGTCCTATCGCATTTCAAATACTCTTTCTTTTTTGATGAATTATGTTTCGTGACTGTAACCTGTTTGCTCAAATGTAGAAAAATGTTATTTTTTTGCGAAGAGTGTAGTCAAGGTATTAATAATGTTTTGAAAATGTAGAAATTAAATAACTTAACTTTTGTGTATAAAGATCTGATGCACGTTCAAGCGTCACTTTAAAAATTAGCGAATCACAGAAGACTTTCTTAAAACTACAGATCTATTTGGTTTCGGGGGACTTAGTAGGGTAAAAATATGTATAGCATTCTAACTATGAAAATTGGTCTGATGTCGAAAGGTTAAAGCAGCTCATTTCTTTACCAACCCCTCCCCTCCTACCAAACCAATAATAAAGTGGTCTGCACATAAAGTTGCCTAGCAACAGTATCTTTTGTTATATTATTGTTGGAGACAATAGGTCTTGTTGACAGATAATTGTTTTCATTCAGGTTCCTTCTCGTCACCTTTCCTTTCGTCATTTAATATTCATTATCCATATTGAATTAGTCTTTGTGACACTCCAAACTGTATATATAGTAAAATGGGTGAAATATATATGGGGTAGTATTGTGACTTACAGTAGTGTGTTGTGATTGACTTGTGCTTGTTTAATCATGACTTAAGTTCATTATTAAAATATTATAAACGTATTTACATGGAGAGTTGTAACTCTCTTCTTTTATGTCAGTTTTACTCTGTGTGTGTGTGTGTGTGTGTTTTTTAATACGGTGGTTCAAATTTGGCGCGTGTAATCTGCTAGATATGAGTAATAGACTTCACGGCAATCGGAATTGACTTTTTTTCCGATATTTTGTGAATAGCACAGTTCAGATATTAATCAGACATTCTCTGAATAAATGTGTGCTTGTTTTTACATGATAAAAACTTATGTATAAATATTTAAGTAAATGTTGCGAAATTGTTATTTTTTTATTTTCCGATAAGCGTTTGAGAAAGGAAATGTAACATTGCTTTTTTATAAGTGAAATTTCGTGACGTTTGACATTGTTGAAGATAACCTAGTGGTCATTTAATAAACTAAAAAATGTAAATCAGTTAATTAGTCAAATCATCCCAGTGTAATCTAGTGTGTTTTATTCTTGTGTAGGTCATTTTTTTCTAGGTAGTGAGCAAATTGTGACTACTCGTCAAAAAAACAAAACTGGTAAGGAATTATACAAAATTCTCAGGATTATTTGGCCAAAGGAATAGGTTTGTTGTGGTGTTTGAATCATTGCAACGTTTAAAAGCCATCTTAAAATTAGCCGTAAACTTTAATTTTATTTTGATAACTCGAGAGTAAAAACATAATACTAATCCTAAAATCGTGCCGGTGAAAGGCCATAAGAGCGACACCTATTGATTCATTATTTTTACAGTTTGTAGCAAAAATTATCGTTAGTTGTATTTAGAATAATTTCTTAAGGCTCTTCCAACCGGTCGCACGTATCATGGTGTCATATATAAAATCGTACCCAAACCAAGGTTTTCCGGAAGCCCAAAATAACAAGTTTTAAATGTAGATAGATTATATTTATACATTGCGTCTCACAGGTTTTTTATTACTTTCTTGTAGAACTTTGCTTTCATCGAGATTGTACTAGATTCCAAAGTTGTAAATACCTAAAGACCGCTGAGGAAAAACAAAGACTGAAGTTTAAATCAAATGAAACCAACATTATGACCTTTCAATTTGCATTAACCCTAACGAGATGACTATCAAACTTAACATAACGGGCAGCCTCCAGTAGCACAGCGGCATGCCCGCTGATTTACAACGCTAGAAACCGGGTTTCGATACCCGTGGTGAGCAGAGCTACCCATTGTGTAGTTTTGTGCTTAACTTCAAACGAACGTAATGAGCATTTCCTAAGCCTAGGATTGAGTTTAGTTCCATCAGTTCTACCAATGTAGGCTTTAATTTTCTAGACATTTTTTTTATATCTACTGAAACAAAACGATTTCAGAGGTTTTTTGTTGTAGATCAAACAAACAAAAATTCACGAAAGACACGATATTTAAATAGAAACGCGAAACGTGCGACTTTTCCGTTGTTTGTTAAATGTAGTGCAAACAGCGATCGACCAGATAGATCGCCTGCTTACCGTGCTTCGACTATTGTTGTCTGAATACAAATACGTCAGAGGGTTAACGTTGTTTTTACTATTTCGTATTTTCCGAATCATTGTTTTAATATAAATTGTTGGAAAACATTCACTGCACACAGTATATTCCCAGTTTTTGTTTGTTTCAAATACTGAATGTCATCTTGTGAACAGTAGAACGACAACAGCAACAATGAACATTTGACACAGGTGTGTATGTACGGTAACATTTGACACAGGTGTGTGGGTGTGTACGGTAACAAACATTTAATTATTGAACGTTTCGGAATATACGTATTCCATCTTCAGCAAACTATACTGAACAGGATCAATTATTAGGTACAAAAATGTATAAAGGTCAAACATTTTACAAAAAATAATTAAAATACAAACAAATAAGAAAGACTAGGATAATGCAACAATTGTAACAATATTATACAAGTTATTCAGAACAGATTTAATGGTGGTGAAGTTGTGGTATTATTTAAAGTTGGGAGTACATTTATAATAGATAAACTTTCGTTAGTTAAAAGTTCAATATTGAATGATCCAGATGGGATGACTTTGAAATCGGTAATAAAGACGGGGGTGGTTGGTGTTTTCACTATGTAGGGGGAATTGTGTAGTCTGGTGGATTTGTTAGTTTTTTTTACCAGTTCTGCTTGATACTCCAATATGTTCGCATGTGTAATTGGTGAATAGTTTTGCCAACGTTTGTGACATTACAGCCACCACATGTGTACTTATATACGATCCTGGAACACATAGTAGTAGGTAATAGGTTACATATCTTTAAAGGTGATTTAAATGTCATTTGTAGTGGAACTTGTGGATAAAATGTTTTAATGATTCTTAAAATTTGTGACTTCATATGAAACTTTGCTTACCTAAAAAAAGGAACAATTAGTCTTAACGGATATTTATCAACAGTGTATGATGTCTTTGGGGGTTCAAATATTTGAGAAAAGAACTTGTGTGTTATGGCTTGAATAAAATGTCGAATTGAGTATGTAAGGTATGTTGATGATGAGGTATTTAAGGTATGTTGATGATAAGGTATGTTGATGATAAGGTATGTTGATGATGAGGTATGTAAGGTATGTTGATGATAAGGTATGTTGATGATAAGGTATGTTGATGATGAGGTATGTAAGGTATGTTGATGATAAGGTATGTTGATG
>NW_013673340.1:24962-26238 GCF_000517525.1 Limulus polyphemus
TAGTTGAACTTGTGGATAAAATGTTTTAACTTTATACATTTTTTTACCTAATATTTTACCCTGTTCAGTATAGTTTGCTGAAGATGGAATATGTTTATTCCGAAACGTTCAATAACAAAATGTTTGTTACTGTACACACACACGTGTGTCAAATGTTCATTGTTGCTGCTGTCGTTCTACTGTTCATAATTAAATTTCGATTCCCGTCGAATGAATCTGATCCTAAATATCATGTTACTAGTAAAAGGTACTAATGTACTGGTATTCCTGTGATATGATTATTGATGTTTGCCTTTCAGGCATTGCTTAAGGTATGATATGATTATTGATGTTTGCCTTTCAGGCATTGCTTCGTTTAGCCTCCAGATATGCGAATAGAAAATGTATTTTATTTTGTATTGATTATTGACAGTCCTCTAAATGTGTTTTATTTTGTATTGATTATTGACAGTCCTCTAAATGTGTTTTATTTTGTATTGATTATTGACAGTCCTCTAAATGTGTTTTATTTTGTATTGATTATTGACAGTCCTCTAAATGTGTTTTATTTTGTATTGATCATTGACAGTCCTCTAAATGTGTTTTATTTTGTATTGATTATTGACAGTCCTCTAAATGTGTTTTATTTTTTAGTTTATAAATGAAATGTGATTCGGACGAACCTTATGGCAAAACGTCCCTATTCAAATTTAATATTGAATAAAATACAGACCCCCCCCCCCATCTTTTTAATGTTAGTTATGTTTGTATTTTTGGGAATGGTGGCTGTATGAATCGCTTATCACTTCTGCAACAGCATAATGAGATCGCTTTGAAGAAAGCAAACAAACAAAACTTAATGATGTAATATAGTAGTTCCAATGTTTTTCTTTATTTTTCTCCAGAAATCTGTTGCACGCGCTATGTTCAACTGGAGAACTGGATAGGGTGAAATGATTTATGTTTCTTCTTCATCGGGATTTGGACCAGGGAGGGTCAAGTTCAGCGTTTACTTCTTCCTCCCTCTCACGAGTTGTTATTTTGTTTGCACTGTTACTGAATCCTAGGTAATAACCCTTGTTACATGTTGTTGTTGTTGTTGCCTAACTCACAGTATGTTAAATTTTATCCATTGTCCGCCGTTTTAATTAACATTCCATTTTCGTGCCACGTCCAATTCATGGGGTAATATTAACTCGTATATTTTCACTAGCTTCACTTATGTATGATCACACCATTAGTCCACGTTCACAATACAGTTCCACTTAGCGGTTATACACACATACACACACACATA